>NW_015626033.1:2271163-2319080 GCF_001515625.1 Sinocyclocheilus rhinocerous | reverse complement strand
CGTTCTACCAAAGAATGGTTAAAGAAGGACAAAGTTAATGTTTTGGAAGGACTGAGTCAAATTCTGGACCTAAAGCAAGCAGTTCATAGGAGGAAACCCACCAACATCACTGAGTTGAAGTGGTTCTGTACTGAGGAATGGGCTAAAATTCTTACAAGCCGATCAACAGTTACAAGAAACATTTACCTGCAGTTATTGTTGCAAACGGGGGTCAGACCCCAGATACTGAAAGCAAAGATCCACATACTTTTGCACTGCACAGATATGTAACACTGGATCATTTTTCTCAATAAATAAATGGCAAAGAAAATATTTTTGTCTCATTTGTTTGTTTGGGTTCTCGTTGTCTCATTTTCTGGATGTGTGTGAAATTTTGATTGTTTTGAGTCATATTTATGCAGAAATATAGAAAATTCTAAAGGGTTCACAAACGTTCAAGCAGCACTGTAGTTTAAAATGTAATTGATCCCTGTGATAGTAAAGCTGAATTTTCAGCAGCCATTACTTCAGTCTTCAGTGTCACATGATGCTTTTGAAACGATCCTTCAGTTGTGCTGGTTATTATATTTTTTGGGAATTGTTTTTTCAGGATTCTTTGATGAATAGAAAGTTCAGTAGAACAGCATTTATTTATAATAGAAATCTTTTGTGACATGTAATGTCTTTACTGTCACTTTTGATCAATTTAATGCTCCTATGCCATGATTAATAAAAGTATTAACTTTTTGTGCTGACAGACCAGCACTTTGTATTGTTGTATAAAATGCAGTAAACTGGTGCAGTAAATTAAAACAAAATCACAGACTACTAATACTAAACTCTCTGTTATGGCCAGCTTGTGATTTTAGCTATATTGTTCCTCTTTTTTCAGAATCAAATTGAATGGTTACTGTTTCTCCTGGATTGTTTGCTTTGGCTGGTTCTGTCTGATTTATCCTGTTCGTGTTCAGGATCTTTACATTTGAATTACAGATCTGCACTTGAAATCTGAACTTCTTCAAACTGAAAAGAGTTTGAAGAGTTTTCAGTACAAATTAAATATTGAGGTGTTTTAAACTTGCTGTATGATTCATTTGGGCCATTACGTGATAGGTATTATATAAATTATTGTATAACTCTTAAATTCTGTGAAACTGCCTGAAGGCCATGACTCTAATAAGAGTTTTTTTCCCCTACCACCCTGAGAAGGTTGCTCTACTGGACAGCATCTCTGCACTTTGTTCTGCTTTCATCAGAGCCTCTTAATCTCAACACATGACACATACTTACACATATTTCACTCCCTGATCGCTCAAAGCTCAGTGTTTCTCTGGATGTTTGACGAAGAAATAGTGTTTGTAATTCCTTGACAGTGTCTGCTTTCTTCACATCGGTCCCTCAGTCTGCCAGAGGTGGCCTGTGCCATTGTTGGTCTGATGTGAAGGGGTCACCTACCAGCCCCGCTTAACAAGATGGGCAATGAGAACAGCACTTTGGAGCTTCCGGTAAGATGGTTTCAATTGGGACCCGCTGCCTGTCTCAGCACCGCAGTGTTTGTCTCTTCTGAAACGCTTGGACTACCATGCTTGTGTGTGCCTTAAAACTAGACTTACTGTTTAGAGCTGTTATGACTTTTGGTGACATCTGTTAGCATTCACCATCAACTGACATACTGCCTGTGACAACCTGTGCTTGAGATAACAGCTCAGAGAGAGAGAGAGAGAGAGAGTGCTGTGGTAAAAAACATGCACTGTTGTTTTCATTGTTTTCAGTGTTTTCAAACATTCTGACCGAATTTTGTATTGAAAGAGGGCAGATGGTCAGTGAACTCACTGTGTGGGATTTTTTTCAATCTTAACCAATAGGCCTATGCTGTTGTTCCCATCGGTGCTAGAGAGTGACTAAATAAAAGTAGAGATGCTACTGTTAACTACATTTTTTCAGTAGCATGCAATAGTCTGGCTGTTTTCAAAGTGCAGCTTTTCCAGTAATGAGCTACATTTTCCAATGAGTAGGTGGTTTGTTGGCTTTTTTAATGTCTGCAGAGGGAATAATAATAGCAAACGCGCTCACCTCACCTCAACGTTCCTCTTTGTAGCATTGGAAAGTTCAGTTCAGTCAAGTGAATCGGTTCATTCTAAACGGTCCTCTCACACACAAGTTGCGGTGGAATGTCCGATTCATTCTAATGAATAGGATCTTTCTAAAAGTTATTTTCTCATATGTATCGCTAGAATGTTCAGTTAATTAATTTTAATGAATCAGATCATTCAAAACCGTCTTTTCCCCCCTCATATAGCCCATGTATCGCTAAAATGTCCAACTCATTCATTCTAGTTAATCGACTCGTTCTTAAAGCTCCATCTCATATTTAGCGCTGCAATGTCAGTTTCATTCAAGTTTTGATCGTTCGGACTGTTCATGTAACGTAACAGATAAAAATTGTTTCACATTTTCGAGTTCACGTAGAATAGTGTTTTGTAGATTAGTTGTATTTTTTTTTGATACGGTCACTAAATTTGTTAATAGCCTACTTATTAGGCTAATACAAATATAAAAATATGTACTTTCTGTATATATATATATATTTTAAATATTAATAAAGATATTTTCCCTTAAGTAACCATATTTTTGTTTAGCATAGCTAATTAGATAATCCAAACAGTAACTTAAAAGTCAGTTTTAAAAGTTTCCCCAACAACAGTCACCACAATTTAAATCTTTAGCATGTGTATGGCGTTTTGCTGCTGATGTGATTTTACAAGACATTTATGCATTTGTGCATTCAACTGTGGTTTGATATTCAATGGACCCTGAAAGGAATAATTTGGGCGACATTATGCTACATTGAATAGGCTACTCAACTTGGAATTCAGGGTTTATCTTAATAGGATCAACCTGTTGGGCTCAGTGCTTTTTCATGGATGACTCCAACAGTTTGGTAGCTTCCCAGAACGAACCTCTTGGTAAACGTCCAGCAACAGCAGCAACGGAGACTGATTGAGGCATATATAGGCCTAATGACTCAGATCTGCAGATCAGATGCATCTCTCCAAAGACTTGCTTTTACCACAACTTGTATCTTCTGTTCTTTTGCATTACACATATTTGTCTCTGCCACAGGAGGGCGCTCCAGATAACGTGGTGCTATTTCCTCCAGAAGAGAAACAGTCTGACATGGTAAATGAGGTACTGTAGGGAGGGGTGTCAGCATGTGTGTGTGAAGTTGCACTGGGAGTGTGCATGGTATTTCTACATTACCTGTGGTTCAGAAATATATTTAGTGAGAACATATCAACAAATATGGATTTTCAGAGAATTAAGTTTAATGGTTTGCTTACCCCGCTGAAAAAATCATTTAAATCTAAGATGAGTTAAGTTGGCTTTAGCAAGTTTAAGAATCTAAGGTCTTCCTGCATAGCTGATTAGTTGGATGGCCAACTTGTCCACAATAGCTGACAAGCTGAAAAGTGCACATGATTTCCTATAAAAGTGTGTACTTTGCAGAACCAAATGTCTGTGGATGCATAGGTGGATCTCAAAATCGGGCCTAAGGGTCCACTTGGGGGCCACAAGACAAAACAAGCATTTAAATAGCCTAAGACAAAACAACTATATCCATATCTTAAATCTTTTAGCCTAATCATTCCTAATCACTGAAATTTTGTTCAAGCTGTAAGACCACATTTATTGAGCAGGTTAATTAAAAAAAACATCATATTATATATATATATATTTATATGCACATTTATATGCTCAATAAATGTGGTCTTACAGCTTTAACTAAATTTCAGTGATTAGGAATGATTATGCTCAAAGATTTAAGATCAAAGATTTAAGTATTTGATGTATGCTCATGGTTAGGGCATTCTTATGTAGTATGTAAAGCATTATGGCTTTATAATAATAAGTAATAATAAGTTAAAATAAGTTAAAAATAGATACAAACACTGATTCTAAATGTCATTTAAACCTGGAAACAGTGAAATTGAAATGTTGAAAATGTAAAAAATGTTTCAAATTTTGAAATGTAAATATTAATTATTTAATATTTCTAGGTAATTAATGATATGTAAGAAAATGTGGGATATTGGCCCATTAAATCCATTTAAATATATTTTATTTTTGTGATTGTGATGTTATTTTTGCTCCAGATTAAGACTTGAAAACCTAGTTAGATTGCTGACAATTATATTTTAAACAAGCATCAAGATTTTAAGTAAATATTTTTTAGAGTGTATAATCGGCTGTATAACCTTTGCAAAATACTGTAAATATGCAGATTTTGCAAACCCTAATGGCAAAAATTTGAGGTTTATTTGAATGTATAAAGGAAAGTATTTTAAGTCCTTTAAATCACCATTTCCTTTTTAAATTTTCAACATAAGCACATTTTTTGTTGGTCATTTAAATAGTCTTGCAGTGCGACTAATTCATAACATTTTTTTAAATATACATTTTTCTGGATATGTCAAGCTCTAAAATATTTTATTGGGTAGAAACTGTAAGAAAAAAAATCTTTGTTTAAATCTTAAAAATTCTCTAGGGTCAGAGAATAAAATTCTTAAAACTGAATGTTGTTATAGGGACCCTAGTTAAGAAGCCTCCAAAAGCTAGTGTATAACATGATCCCCTCCTGTGGGTTGCATTGAGATTGACCTTTGGCCCATTTCCCACCTGCATTTCACCTGCAGTGTGTGCATCAGAGTGCAGTGCTCAGTCCCCCAGCAGGAAGTGACAGAACAGCAGCAGACATAAGAGGCAGGAGGTAGCTTGAGAAGGAGGGATCAGAGGGCAGAAGCGTCATGCTCAAAGAGTTTCACAGAGTAGGGGGAGGGATCACTACTCAAGTTGCTCTGTGAGTGTTCTAGCCTGAGATTTCGTAGTACTGCTTCTCAGGAGGAACAGTCTGTCTCACACTTCCAGGGACTAGCAGAGTTCTCCTGTGAAGGGCAGGGGTCTATAGCAGGAGAGGTGAAGGGAGCTGAGTCAGGAGTCTGGGGAGGAGACTGGAACATAGGCACGACCGGCAGCATGTTTGTGTCTTTGCCCGGCTGAACCAAAACACGCACACGTCTCTGCTTGCGCTCACGGGGAGTTCAGCGCAGGAGTGCTGCACTGTGAAGCTGCAGCAGTCTCGTGCGAATGTGTGTGTGCCTCCTAAGAGAAGGTGAGTTTGTGATTTATTTAGTGGCTTGCTGCAAATATGAGGTTTACACTGCAAAATATAATTTTTTTTTCTTATTTTCCAGTTAAAATCTCTCAAATCCGTAAGACAAAATAAATGTACAATGCTGCAGTGCTGCATGAGTTATTAAGAGAATGTATAGGTAACACTTTAGTTAAGGGACCAATTCTTACTTACTAACTAGTTGCTTATTAGCATACATATGGCTGTTTAAGTACTAATAAAGCACATACTGTAATGCCTTATTCTGCATGACCATATTTTTGATTCCTTAATACTACCCCATACCTAAACTTAACAACTAGGCCTACCTTAATAATTATTAATAAGCAGCAAATTATGAGTTTGTAGTTAGTTAATAGTGAGATTTGGTCCCCAAACTAAAGTGTGACCAATGTGTTTTTCTAATACAAATGTATTTTGTCTTACTGAACTGGCAGTTTTTTTTTTCATTTGAAAACAAGTGAAAAAGATTAATTAAAAACTTATTGTGAAGTCATTTGTTTTGCAGTGTAAAAGTTTTATTTATTTTGCATTGAGTGAACTGTTGCGTGTTAGCTGAATACACTAGTGTGTGTGTCCTAACTAGGGATAACACTTTGGTCTGTTTCATATTGTTATTCAAAACTGGACTGCATTTCATATAATTTATGGGTTGTGTGTGTATGCCACAACTATTTAGAGGTCAGTCTACTGTGTTGGGCTTATACAATTGCCATGGCAACCAGTAACACTGCACAGCAAGGACGCATGGTAGTTAACAGCAGGGATTTACTGTAGTGGAGGACAATGTGGTCTGTTAAAGGGGCAGGGCAAAAGAGACCATATGGGGTCTGCTTTTCAGGACCACTCATGCTGTAGGTCAAAGGACAAAGGTAGACAGTGGCCCTTTATTTAAAAAGACAGCAGTGATTTGAGGTTACCTGTTTCATTCTCCAAAGGCCCCTGTGTGCTGTATATATGGATCAGCAGATCTGGGTAAGAGATTCCCCCAGTGCAGCTTATATCAGTTTAAATTCTAAACCTACAGACAAATGTAGCTCAGTGAGTGTGATTTATTTTAGTTACTGTGTGCTCAATGAAGTTTTCTAGGGCTCAGATATAGGTTCACAGCATAGACAGGAAACAGGAAGTTGTGGAACTTGAAACCAAGCATGAGAAACAAGATCATAAGAAGACAAAGTGTGCTATTATTCTATTAAACTCAAGTGTAGGTGTGAAAAATGTGGTCTCACAGTTTGAATAAAATTTCAGTGATTAGCAAGTTTAAAAAGTCCTTTCTTATGATCAAAGATTTTAAGAAAGAAAGTATTTGATGTATGCTAATGGTTTGGGCATACTTGTAAAGCATTATGGCTTTATAATGTTATTAAAGTTAAAACTAGATACAAACTCAGATTCTAAATGTCATTTAAACTTGAATGTTGAAATGTTGAAAATGTTTCACATTTTGAAATGTAAATATTAATTGTTATTTCATATTTCTAGGTTATTAATGATATGTAAGAAAATTTTGGATATTGACCCCTTTAACCCCTTTTACAAAAAATATTTATCTTTTTCTTTTTAAAAGAGGCTTTTTGGAACATTTTAAATTCATGTAAACTTTTCAGTTAAATTTTTCATTCAAATTGTTTTATGATAAATTAAATAAAATAATAAAGATTTTTTAACAAGCATTTTTATTAGTGGTCTCACACTTCTGTACCCCATTCAAATAACATAATAAGGCCTTGACTTGTTGTCTGCGGGTGTGTAAACAGATTCTCAGGTTGATGACAGGACTTTTGGAGTAGTGTAGCAGACACTGGGTCGTTTTTATATGAAGGGCCGAGGGAGAGAGATTTAGGGATACAGCGATACAGTACAGTGATTGTTCGCCAGTGTGTGAAGTGCATCCTGTTCTTCAGGGGTTTTGCTGGGGTTTTTTTTGTCGAAAATCCTGCCATCTGTCACTACTAAATGTTACTGATATTTGAAACCCTTGTGTTTATTCCAGGCTTGGTTAACAAATTAAAACTCTGAATAAGCTAATGGAATCTGAACCCTTGAGTTTGTCTGGACTTAGATCAGGGCATTTCATTTGATACTCTGACCTGATTCAAATTGAGTGGTGTTTGTGCTCAGGCCTGGGAATGTAGATCAATGCATGAATTCACTCTTAAAGTCTTAAAGCTCTGAGAGTGTATAACACGTAACCTACAGCAGAGGTGGGAATGCAATGCACCCATGTGTATCAAGTGCATGTGATGTGTGTACAGGAGTCAAAGATGATCAAAACAATGGTTAATGGATGTGAGGCTTCTGTGTAATGCATCTCTAATGTGGCCTGTGTTCCAGAGAGCCTGCAACATGATCCTCTTTTGCTGCACAAGACTTGCCTGTGAATCATACTGTTGATCAATGTGTGTGTGTATGAATAAAATGAGTGAGTGTGTGTGTCTGTTTTGGAGGGGTAAGATTCTCTCTTATTTTAAATCATAGTGTTTATTATGCAAATGAGAGTCTAAAATGATCAAATATTATATAATTATTTGTGTTTGCTCCAGTTAAGGACTTTAAAACATAGTTGGATATTTGACAATCTATTTTATTTTATTTTATTTTATTTTTCTTTACTTTACTTTACTTTATATGTGGATGATCTGCTGTTGCGACCCTTAACGTGAGCAGGAAAAGATTTTTTGATTTTCACCATTTTAATCACCTAGGTAAATTAAATAGGCTTGCAGTGTGACAAATGCATTTATAAATGAAATGAAATGCATTTAAAAAAATATATATAAAATTTTTTTTAATAAAAAATAGTGTTCCTGTGGCTCAGTGGTAGAGCATTGTGTTAGCAGCGCAAAAGGTCGTGGGTTCAGTTCCCAGGGAACACACATACTGGTAAAAAATGTATAGCCTGAATGCACTGTAAGTGTCTGCTAAATGCATAAATTAAATTAAAATTAAAAATTACATATAGTAAATAATCCATGTATATGGATTTACATGTGTTTGTTTGGCCTGGCCTTTTACAAAATGCTCCAGAATGCATTTAATCTGTGTTTAAAGTTTTCTGTGGTTAATGCAGTTCAGGTGAATGAGGCTATCTTATTTCATCTGGAAAGAATAGTGGTAAAACCAGTAAAGTCAGAACAATCGCTTCATTTTGCCTCATTTTCAATGAAACAATAAGTAAATGAATTCTGTGGAAATTCACTATGAACCTAGAATTACCTTTTTAGTTTACAACCATATGTTGTTGTTTTTTTTTGTAACATTGTTTATTCATGTGTGCAAAAGGGCATAAGAACATGCCTGAACTGATCCTTAAGACCCAGCTGGTGTGGTGGATTCATTGAAAACATGTTTATTCTTTCAAGATTTGTCTAAAAGTTCTGATGGCACAGTGATAAATGATCAGGGTGTGTAGGCTAGTCTGAAATCACCTCAGCATTTTAATTTTTATTGACATGGTGGGTGTGTTTTCTTTGATGTAAAATGTCAAACCTTGTACGTTTGAAGGAACGTGATCTCGGTTTGAACAACTAACTTGTTCACACATTTTAGGTGTGTGCAGCTGGTCTGAGTGATTTACGGATCTCTAATTAACAACAGATTGCACCGGTCTGTGCTCTAACTACTTTTGTTGTGTTTCTCAGGCTGCAGTACACACTGACAAGGTGAGCACACTGAAGGAGAAGTCTGCCACTGCAGAGAACGGATCTGTCCACACTGATTCAGTCAAAGCAGAGCCACAGGTGTCTGCTGACGAGGAAGAAAAGCTGAGAAGACAGGAAGAGGAGGATCAAGAGGAACTAGAGTTTCCTCATGATCTGCTGCCCAGCATAGACCTCGACCTCAGCACTGAGCTCAATCTCACCTGGGGAACCTCGCTTGGGTAGGTCTCAACAATTTCTCTCTCTCATACAAACACATTGATTACCTCAGGGAACTGTGCGCTGAGGAGTAGATCTGTCATTTGACACTTAGCAAGGGGCAAGTTTCAACAGAATGCCTGATTCTTTTGAAATTCTTTTTGATTCACATCTGATGCAAATTTTTCCACCTTTCGGTTATGTTTTGCATACTGGTAAACAAAAAAACTATTTTGCATTCAGGAAACAAAAAGAGAGTGATTAAAAAGGTGATAATGATTAATGTGTCTACTGTAATTAAAGGTATGGTATTCAAAAAGGCATTTTCTGTCATCATTTACTCACCCTTATATCATTCCAATCCGAAATGACTTTCAAGAGCAGATATTTTGAAAAATGTCTCATACAGGTTTGAATCAACATGAGGGTGAGTAAATTTCTATGAAAATTCAATGAAATGTGCCATAAAATTGTGAACTCACCTGGGAGTTGAGGACACAAAGAATGGCGCAAGTTTATATTAGTCTTGAAACTGGAAGCCAATGATTACATTGGACTCTGATACTTGCTCACTCATTTATGTCTCGTCTTACTATATTTCACAATCAAAGCAAAACACAAGACTTATTATACGAAGATCCTTCCTTGTACTTGCTTGGCTGGATAAACACAGAATGAATTTCCATTAATCTCTGACTCATTCCTATGGAAAACTTGACTGAATGGACAATTGGCAGGCCTACAAAAAAGCCGCAAACCTTGCCAGCTGTTAAGGTGGTAGAACCCAGACACACTCCAATGACTTTTATTTTACATGATTTTATGGAGGTAATGCTAATTAAAACGAAAGGCTTGTTTGAAGACATTACTATTTCCATTATAAATTCTATTTTTTTTATACATACTGTATATATTATGTATACTATGTCATAGTATGTAGTGTATATTACAGCAAGAGTTTCTCCAAGGAATTTCTGCTGTTAGGTTTCTACCTAATAAGACATATGACAAGTGTCAGTTCTAGGAATAAAAGGACAAAATCTGTGAATGTTGTGCTTTTTACATAAATACATCAATAATGCATTACCATAGCCTGTTAGTGGACAAAATGTTTGTTCTAAAATTATTTTGATCAAACCCATCTACTTAGATTTCTTTTACAGCTTGATTAGTAATTGAATCTTCCTGTTAATGAGCCCTGATGTTATGAGGCTCATATTCATGGGTATTTATTTGTGTATGTGTGTGTAAAGTTGTGAGCAGGGGAGCTTGGGTGAAATGAAGAATGAGGCTGTGGCACTGGGTGGCACTGCCAACCCTCTGCTGGCAGGCCTAGAGCACTACATGGAGGCCAGTCCACCAGTAGTGGGCCTCATGAAGAGGTAATAGAGGAATGATTAAAATGGAGACAGAGATACCAGTCTGTTACGGCATAAGAGACAGACATTGGTAACTCGGCCAAAGTGTATTCATGTTTTCATATGTAATAGATTTTGGTCAGATCTCTTTTGCTCCATTTTGTGTTTTGGGTGTGATTATTGATGTGTGCTGTGTAAATGGAGTTCTCAGTAAGCACAAAACATTTTTACTTTTCAAAACGTTGAATTTTAGTTGCAGCTAAGTTACACTGCAGTACTCTGTTGAACAAGTTTAACAAACAAATAGATGTAAAAAAAGAAATTTAAGAAAAACAGTGTAACCAAATCACGATGTGCGTTTTATGTATTTGGATTATAAAAATGATCAGTACCAAACAGTAACTTTGAGAGAAAAAAATTAAGTTGCATATATAAATTTATACAGCCAAAATATCTTAAGAAACATAAACATATCTACCTACCCTAGTGAAAAATGAATATACTAAAATGTATTTGAAATACATTTATTTCATGCTCAGTATACTAAAAATACATTTACATATTTATGTACTTAATAAAAATACCCTGCAATTGTACTTTCGGTAAACTAAACTAGTATACTTAAAGTCTGCTAAACTGGAACAACTAATTTTGTACTTAATGCATTTTAATTGTTTGGAAGTAGTGCTGAAGTCCAACTAAAGATATACTTAAGTATATTTGATTGTGCTAAAGTGGAGCTATTGCAAGTATACTTTAGGTACACTTTAAATATCTTGCATTTAAAGACCGATATTATTCAAAGATCTTACAATCCTCATCAATAGTGACATTAAAACACATTTTAGGCTTAATATTACGAAATGTGCATTGTGCACACGTAGTACTCCAAATAAAGTTTAATCAAAATTTTCGAGTGATATGTCAGTAAATATGTTAATAGGTTTAAACTATACTTAGTATGAAATAAATGTATTTGAAATATATTACTTTTTTATGTTGTATGCTTTTGTGTTATTACTAATATGGAACAAAACTGTGCCAAACTTGTTTAGGTTTATATAATGTAATCAGCATTTAAATGAAACAGGCTTCAAAAATGTCTTCAGAAATATTATGTTTACAGAACATACAGTATGTTTATGAACAAAATACAACCAGAAACAGCTTGCTTATTTAATGGTAAACACAAAATATGTAATTTTTAAAAATATATAAACATTTTATTTATATACTTTAATACATCATTGGTCATGTTAAGTATTTAGGATCAAAATGTTTTTACAAACTTTTCACAACTGGAAAAACATAGTTGTACTAGCTAGGTTAGTGGTCTGTTGAACGTGTTTGGCTTTAAAGCTGGTTGAGTTGGTTTGCTGTGAACTAAACTAGCATTGTTTTTGGTTGTGCTTTGATTGGGCAGCTGACATGACTCTTTAACACGCATGAGGTGAAAGTGTATGGTTTACCACACTAGATCAATATACAGCGTGAGGTGTCCTCCTTTACAGAAAGCCATGTTTGAGTGTGGCGTGTGTATATTTGCGGTCGTTTTGTGTGTGTACGTTCAGTTTTTTTTCCTGTTGAGAGAGTTATCAACACATTATTACGTCTGGTTGCAATTGCATAGACTTGTGCGGACACAGACAGATGAGATCTACATTCATACTTGACATGTTTAAGGGTGTACTTCATGTTAGTTTCTCTCAGCTAAATACAGCCAAATCCTGTCAGAGTCAACTGTTTATGTTTTTATACTATTTATGTTTTTATTAATATTTATGTATTCTTTTCAGATTGTGTTTTTTTGCTAGAAAGGCAATAGAAGTGCTCAGGGAAGGGCAGAGGATTGTGGGTATTGAAATTCTGCCTGACAGTGCAGTAGGGAGTGGCTGCAGTTCTGTAATTCATTCAGACATACAGTATGCCAAAAGGCCTCAAGTAAGTTTTAGCACATACAAGCATAATTGCTGTAACTTAAACTGCAGTACAGCTGTCTGACTTTCCAGTTATGCCAGAGAAGAGTTATAAACGTTTTTCTTGCCTCCTCTGAATGGGAGTGGCAGCTTCCAGTCATAATCATTTACTGAAAAAAGAAAAAGGCTGCATGGTTGAGCCTGTTGTCATCTATATCATCAAGTTGGCAGATCACACGAGTGCTGTGGTCCAGTCAGAGAGAAACCCATGAGGATCTGCTTTCTCATTTGTTTCCATTTGAGGTGAAGGTGATTGATAGTTTTTTTGTTTAAAATGACAGGCAAAAATTTGTTAGCTAAGCTGTCTCTGTTCTGTTAATTCCCCTGGAGGCACAGAAAGAAGCACACTAAGGTGAGACAGGCAGTGTGGGAGAAGCATGTTGTCATATTAGATCAGCTGTAGCTACTTTATCGGGTTGTTAGTCACTGACTGTGTTTCAGCTCTTGAAACGTGATATGCAGAGTCACAGTGGTTCACCAGGTTCTATATTGTCTGCAGTTATAAGGTTGTTAGAAGCATGTAGCAGTTTTTTGGCTGGTGCTGTTCTGTCATACGTACTGTATAGGTAGTCAGTTACACTGGGTCCTTAATGGATGCTAAAAGCATTGAAGCATTAACCTTGCTCTAAAACAGCATGTGATTTTCTGCCAAGTCCATAAGACTTCAGGCTATGTAGTTAACACTCATTTCACTTTTCTAAATTAGCAAAAAGATTTCAGCATCTTGATTTTAATCTCAATGAAAATGAAACATGATTGCAAGTGATTTATACTATTCATAAATTTGAAATGAGGAAATGAAGTGGTACCCAATGGGTAAGTAAGTAAGTAAGTAAATAAATAAATAAATAAATAATCATGGCACTGTCTGTGTATAGTAAAACCTTTTTTTTACACAGAAGAAAAATATTATTTAGTTTCTTATTTAATTACATCCTTAAAACAAAGTAAATTTACTTGTATATAATAACAATACTCATTTCATAGAATATATCTTGAATAAAGTTTATTAATTCACTAAATGATTACACTAAAATTTGTTAGATTTATGTTTAAAATAAAACTAAATGTCACTGAGGTAAGAAAAATAATCTTAATTCTAGATATATTCTTGAAAAAAAAGTTTTATTATGCAATTTTGTTCTCAAGAAAATTTACCTTGTTTTAGGATGACAAATTACTGATTAAGAATAATGATTATTATTTATTATTTTTTTGCTGTGTGCGTGTGTGTTTTTTGTATCTTACATCTTTAAAATGCTTAGTTGTGCCTATGCATGAACTCTCATCCTGTCTCTGGCATGAGGTGGAGTGGAGTGCTTTGGCTTGGTGTGGAATGAACAACTGATTGTTTCTCAGAGCAGTTTTATTCTAATGTATCTTTTTTGGTGAACGCTGATAGCTGTGATGGTGACCAAGTTTCTGCTGAGACAGCATCACTGGCCCAAGCCCACTTGTCTAGCGAATCTCAGCAACATGTTCCATCCCTCAGTCCTTTGGCTGCCCAGATGGATTATGAACTCCAGGAAGCTTTAAGGGAATGTGAAGATGAAATGGCTGCTCTTGGCATATCTTCCCATGCAGACACATGGACTGCAGGTGATCTGGACAGGTTTTTCTCTGTAAGTGATGAGAAAAATCAAACTGAGAAAGCTGAAGTTAAAAAGGATTTTGGTTCATCTTCACATAAACCTGCCGAATTTCATGAAGGTTGCCATGGAAATGATGGAGCGCACACAAATGACTCATCAGCGGGTGAAGAGGAGGTGTTTAGCTTCAGAGATTATGTTCTAGAAAGAAAGCAAAGTAATACATGTGCAGCTGGAGCTGAGGTTGTCAAAAACATTGAGGATATAACAGAAAACCACAGTGAAGAAGCGAGCCAGCTGTCAGAGGCAGAACAGCAAACAAAGTCAGAGATAGAGACAAAAATAGACACAGCTGAGAACATAGCTGGTCAACAAAACACACATACCATATGGACAGGTACACAAACAACATCCGAGATTGATGCGGAAAAGGTAACACTTACCCAAGATCAATCAATACAAGATATCTGCTCTTTGAAAAACACCCTGGAGGGTGAGAGTTCACAAGATGAAGACAGAATACACGTTATAGCACAGACAACCCAGAGAGAAACAGGAATAATTCAAGAGACAAATCCTTTGAATGAAGAAGTCAGAAGTTCTGAAAAAGCTACACAGATGATTCAGAACTCAGATGAAATAAAAATAGAGACACATAGTCAGTTAATTAGTGATTTACTGGCATGCCCATCCACATATACGAATAAACATTCTGGTCACACGTTGCATTTAGAAGCTAAAATAAGCATACAACCAAACATACAGAAACGGGTGGAGTCAGGGACACATCAGCAGATAAATAGACAGATAGAAACAAACACAAAAGTAGGATCAAGCCTTGACCATCAAAGACAGGAATTAGGACTCCCAGAACAGCTGAGTCCTGAGGGTAAACAATTGATCTGCTCCCCACCTCCAGAACCCGAAGCTCATATTTCCCTGGCTGAGGCTCCACCTGCCCTGTTACTGGACTCTCCACAGGGGCCTGAGCAAAATGATAACCAGGATCAGACAGATGGACCCTGCAAATCAATATCAGATGGTGAAACCATACACCACAACCACTGTACAACAGGGGAAGTCAAAGATGAGAAAAATGTGTCTGCTGTTGTGATTGATTTCTGCCAAGCTACAACAGCCCCTGAACATGAGCCCATAGGGAGATGTGACTTAGAGATATATCCACTGGAGCAGGAGAATGGACCTCCTTTAGGCGGTGGAGCTGGCGCACACGCACCACTGTGGGGGAATTCACATGCTTTGAGCCGGGCCGGTGCAGAAGAGGAGGAGGAGGAGGAAGAGAGTGCCCTTGAACGGGCTTCAGCAGAGTCCACTGCCTCCACATTGCTACAAACAACACCCACGATGCCAGAAATGATAGAAAGCGAGGGAGAGAAGAAGAGCGGTGATGCGTTCCAAAGTGCCTCAATAATATTACAAGCAGCAGAGAGAGAATCGGCAGTGCTGGAAGCGGATGAGTCTCCGAGCTCAGAGGAAACATTAAGTGAATTTATATCTGAAAAGGGACAAGAATGCACCTCAGTAATTTTTCCAGACATTAAGTGCTCACCTGTTCAGAAAGAGGAGGCGACTGAGGAGAGCTGTAGCAACTTGACGGAGAGTGAGGGGAAGGGTGGGGGTCTGCCGATCGCACTCTCCCCAGCCGGAGACAAGGATACAGGCACGGTCGGCACAGAGGACAAAGCTCTGGTCACCTATTCCTCTCCATGTGTCCTTGTAACATGTGACTGGAAGGTGGAGATTTCCCGATCAAAGGAGAGAAAAGAAGAGAGCGAAGAGGACGGGAAAAAGGCAAGCGAAGGCGGAGCACAGAACACCGCAAATGCCGGCAGGGTGTCACAGAAAGAGGCAGCGACCGAGACGTGTCCATCCCATCGCATCACAGCATCACCAACCCCATTTCCTCTGACCATCAACAGAATAAACGACTGCGACTCCATCAGCCCACCCCCTCCTCTTTCCCACATAAACTCTACAAAGACTGAAGCGCAGAGGGAGGAAGAAGCTAATCTGAATCCGAGCCCAATTGCATCAGGAGCAGACCTGCCAGGCAGTGATAGATCACTTCCACCGGCATTTTCTTTAGAAAACGAATGTCTCTCTGCGCAAGCCAACGATCAACAGGTACAGAGCTTTTCACAGACTAGAACCGCAAGCTGTGACACATCCGTCAAGACAGAGACACAGCAACAAAAACAAGAAATAACTCTTACAAGTGAAGACACATCTCAATCTACTAAGCTACAAGTAAACATGAGGGATATCGCCGCAAATTGTACCAAAGTGGAAGGGTCTCCAAAAGGTATGCAGAGCTCTTTTGAGAACCAAAAGGATACAACACTGAAATGCCAAATGACTGAATGTGCCTCTTTGCCCCCATTGATGGTATTTGAAAGTCTACACCATCCAGTAAAAGAGGCTAGCTTCAACTTTAAATGACCTCATCCATCCTGTCACAGCAGGCACAGCCCCATTTCCTCTGACCATCAACAGAATAAACGACTGCGACTCCATCAGCCCACCCCCTCCTCTTTCCCACATAAACTCTACAAAGACTGAAGCGCAGAGGGAGGAAGAAGCTAATCTGAATCCGAGCCCAATTGCATCAGGAGCAGACCTGCCAGGCAGTGATAGATCACTTCCACCGGCATTTTCTTTAGAAAACGAATGTCTCTCTGCGCAAGCCAACGATCAACAGGTACAGAGCTTTTCACAGACTAGAACCGCAAGCTGTGACACATCCGTCAAGACAGAGACACAGCAACAAAAACAAGAAATAACTCTTACAAGTGAAGACACATCTCAATCTACTAAGCTACAAGTAAACATGAGGGATATCGCCGCAAATTGTACCAAAGTGGAAGGGTCTCCAAAAGGTATGCAGAGCTCTTTTGAGAACCAAAAGGATACAACACTGAAATGCCAAATGACTGAATGTGCCTCTTTGCCCCCATTGATGGTATTTGAAAGTCTACACCATCCAGTAAAAGAGGCTAGCTTCAACTTTAAAGGTTTTCTCAGCATCAGCAAACCAGCACTTCCTCTTCAGACAGAACCGATCACTGGCCAGAGAAATACTGACCTGCATGGAGCAGAAAGGGAACATACTGCCTCTGAAGAAGAAGGTAAAGATGAAAAAAATGGAAAGCAGAGAGAAAAAGTGGAAATGACATTTAAAGAGCCAAAGGACTGCAGAGAAATGACCAGTACATCTCAAACGCAGGGTGATACTACTGTAAAACTTGGAGAAAATGTTAATGTAAATATGAGTAGCTGTGAAGACGATGGAAAAGTGACAGATGAAACTCCTGATGTCAGCAAGGGAAATCCTGTTTCATCACTGTCAGCTGCAGGTGAGACCACCTGTGTTAATGAATCTAAGGATGTGGTTAATGAAACTCTGGAAGCAACTGAAGTAAGCAAAGAGAAGCAAGAAAATAAAGAATGCTTGAATGTTACTCAGATCACTCCAAATAATACAGATGAGTCAGCATCCACTGAGAAGAACAGTGTTTTACTACCGGATGTATCTCCACAAGAGGGTCGTAACAGCAGCCCTGCTGTGGGTGGTGAGCGGGCTGATATGACTGAGTCTGAAGGAGTTGAACAAAGACATACAGAAATTCTACTTACCACCAAGGAAAAGCTGGATGAATCAAAGGGATGTGGGTTGCCTGAAGCAAGTGATATAGAACTAACATGTCCAGGTAATTCAGAGAATCTTGTGAATGATAGTCGAGAGCATGAATCAAAGCCAGAAAAATACACATGTGAAGTTGAGTCAAAGGTAAAAACCAGCTCCATGTCTCCAGCAGCTGCCCCAGACATAGACAGCATGTGCCCTTGCACTCAACCAGACAAGAAATCCAACACCGAGCAGCCTACTACGATCTCAGAGATGCAATTTCTGTCAAAAGCAGATAAGTGTGACGACATGCTGCCCTATCAGACTGAATCCCAGTTCAGTAATGAAATGATGAAAAATGATGCAGCAGATGCTGGGGACAAAACTGTCCCTTCTCTTCCTGCAGCGGAGACTACAGTACCAGCACAACGGGATCTTTCCTCAACTACCATACAAAGCACTAACAGTGATGCCAGGGATGTGTCTGTCATTGTACTAAAGGCTCCAGGCCCAATGCTGAGTCACTGTGAGTCCGTTAATGACTGTGATATTGCTGTAGCAGGACCCGGGGAGGACTGCAGTGTGAACTGTGTGTGTGATTCTGACACAGAGATTGTTAAGAATATTACAGACAAATCTAATCAACAACTGGATGTGAATGAAGAGAGGTTAAGATCTCAAAATGCAGATGATCTGCTTTACTCTGTTGGTGTCTCCACACAGGAAATTGCAGCATCATCTGGGAACCATTTGCTTACAACTGACAGACCAGAACAGGCAGGTGATTCACCGCTAGTGTTAAAGAACCCAGATATTGTTGGAAATGCAAAGATGAAACAGAATGACGGCTCTAAGGGTGTTGGAGAATTGGAGGTTGTTAGAAAAGAGAAGAGTGAACCGGTGAATGCACCGACAAATGCTACTACAGAAAATGAGGTTATTAATATCGACACATCTGAAGAATTCAAGCACATGAAAAGGGGAGAGGACAACAAGGAGTGTGTAAAGGAAGCCGAAGAAAAATTCAATGCAGAAAATGAAACCAGTTCCTCTCAGGAAGAAGGGATTGAACAAAAAAATGAAAAGCAGGGTGAAAGGAAGGTACAAGAAGTAATGCCTATTAAGGAGCAGAAGCATAATAAAGAAGAGACAAATTCATCTGAAACATCCTGTGCTAATGAAACACTTAATTATCAACCTGCTTTGACAATGCAACAAAGTCCTAATGATGAAATCAAATGTGATTCACTCCTGATGCACTTGAAGGACAATCTCGCTACACTTCTGACTGAGGAACCTGTTCAACATGTGTCTGACAATGTAAAAATTAATAAAAGTGTATCCAAAAGATTCAGTCAGGTGA
Source organism: Sinocyclocheilus rhinocerous (assembly GCF_001515625.1). NCBI lineage: Eukaryota > Metazoa > Chordata > Actinopteri > Cypriniformes > Cyprinidae > Sinocyclocheilus > Sinocyclocheilus rhinocerous. The sequence goes on along the minus strand of NW_015626033.1, from coordinate 2,300,118 downwards.
TGGGAGGAGAGCAAAACAGGGAGATTGTGCAAGAAAATGAGGTACAAAATGTAAAATCCATTGCAAAAAAGGACAGCAAAAAAAGTGCAAATACCTCTCAAGAACAGAATGAGACTGCTGCAAAAGAAAACGCTGATCAAACACAAGGAGAAAATCAGACATTAATAAATCTCTCCAATCTATCAGGAGAAAAAAAACTATTAGATGAAACCATTCCAAGAGGAAAATTGCAGTCTAGCCCTATGCCTGATCCTGGTTTAACTTCTGAAGGGATTATAGAAGAGGCTCTGAGTTGTGGAGGGGCTGAAAAATCTCCTCCAGTCGTTGATCACACCCTGTCTGCAGTGGTGAATGCTTCTCCAGAGAGAGACCACACGCAAGATCCAAGGGGTTTGAGCCAGTCAGATTTGGCATTTTCACAATCCGGAGAGCTCCAGCTGCAACAGAACTTTATGAGTGCCCCAGAAGCAATGTTAAGTGTGAGTAAAAGCAACATTTTAGAAAATGCTGAGACCAATAATCATGCAAATGCTGAGGCAAGTGAAAAGCAAGAGAAGGTGGTTATGTATTGTAGTGCAGAGGCTCCAAGATCCCTAAACAGCACATCAGAGAGTGCCGCACTGGTGGGGGGCTATAACAAAGATGTTGCTGTGTTCAATATATGTCCAGAGAATGAAAAGAAGACAATACAAACAATAGATCTTAATGGTGGGAGATTTCCTGTTTGTGGTGAAAGTACTTCAAATGAAATCCAAACTCAGTCAGCTCCCAACTTGTCTGTAACAGCATCGTCAGCTTCTGAAACTTTAGAAGTCAAACGGGTTATAGAGGCTACAGAGGCAAAAGAGCCTGCCATCTCAGCATCACAGGAAAGTGTGAGTAAACATGCAGATTGTACCAAATCACAGGTCAGCGCGGATGAACATGGCAATGTGTGGAACGAAATCCCTGACACCAAGAAAGGCTCAGAATTTCCTGTAAATCACTCAAGTGGGTTCTACGTGATTCCCACCCTCTCACACCATGAAGCAGGACTAAAAACAGAAGAGAAATGTTTCGACTCCGTTACCCCTGGAGACACTGGAAACACTGAGATCAGTTTTGATTCAATTAGTGATGTTGCACAGATGTCTACAGCAGGAACTTCCCAAAATCAGCAAGAGAAAGAATTCGTTTTTCAGTCCTCTGATTGCCAGCTCTCCACCACCACATCCTCTGCTTCTGTGCTCCAAAAATTTATTAAAGAGGAAAAAGAGATAAGTGTGGATCAGGCCCCTAAAGATGCACTAGAACCTAACACTCCTAATTCCACTCCCCAGTCTGAGACAGCTGCCTGGAGGATGGAGCAGCTTAATAAGCATTTGTCAGAGCAATTCCCAGATGGTACCCAAAACACAGAGGAGCAGAATACACAGTGTTCTGAACAGCAGTTACAACATGTAAGAACTTGTTTGGACACTGAAAACACAATCAGTTCTATGAAAGAAGAAGACACCATTTCAAATGACGTACAACAGCGAGAAGGAATTCAAAAAGAGATAAGTAAACAGATGGCGGATGAAGAAAAGAACAAGGCCGTTGAAAATGATCACATAGAAGTGTCCAAAGGGGCTGAACCCAAGTCTTCACAGTCTATAATTGAAGAAAGCATCTCCAAAGAAAACCAAAGCAAGTTGGAGGAGCTGTCTTTATTTTCCCCTGTTGAAGCAATAGTCGATAATGTAGACCAGCAAATTGAAGAAGTTTCTAATGGATCACTGACAGAAATGAAAGAGGCTGTGTCATTGTTATACCCTGAGACCTCTATCTGCTTGGTGACTGACCCCCAGGATTCCCTCCAGTCCCCTCCTGCAGTCAATCAACAGTGTAGTCAGCAGCCCACTAAGTCTTTTATCCAAAACTTACGTGAAAACGCCACGAAGAAAGTTGAAAGTAGCAGTGAGCAAAGTCCAAACATAGCAGATACCTCTCCTGGAGACATAGAATCCCTTCTTATAAAAAAAACAATAGAGAAAGATGACAGGGAAGCTATTGAAGATGAAGTCAGCAAGGTGTCAACAGCTGCAGATGTGTTGCTGGGTTCAGGCACAGGAACAGAGCAGATATCACAGGTTATCGACAGTTCAGACAGCCAAATCCTAAGTGCAGTCTTTGTACCTGAGAGGTCAGATGCAGTCAACTCCTCTGAAGGTTCTGATTGGCTCAGAGCTCTGAAGGAGGCAGCCTCCATGTCTCAGATCATTCCAGAGCACAGAGATGAGTCTACCTGTGGATCTACAGAAAACAGGTACATTTCATTTGATGTTTGTTTTTAAAATGAGAGACCGTGAGGGAAATTGACTTTGTTGCACTCACAAATATGTAGAAAGAAATGTAGTGCTTTTCATTGGCACAGGTACAAAAAAGTATGTTTTATTCTCACATGACGTTTTGAGTGAAAATGGAGCCAAGTACAAGTACTACAGCCCATTATCTCCTGAGGGTGACCTCAACAGTGACATCAACTCATGCCCTTTAGGGCAAGAAAGAATCCTTTCATACCCACGCACAAACACACACTGGGCTTCACATATCTGAGCGCCACACATACACTTGCATACAGGCTATAAGGAGTTTTCATTGAGACAAACTGAGCAAAATTTCTTCTTTGTTTATTTTCTCTCTAGACCATTTGAGACCCTCCGTTCTCCTCAGACTGATCTAGAATTCCGAACCCCAACTGAAGAATATTTTCCCCCTGCTCCTGAAGAGAGTTTCCCCCCGGCACCCGAGGAGAGTTTTCCTCCTGCTCCTGAAGAGAGTTTTCCTCCAGCTCCTGAAGAGAGTTTTCCTCCAGCACCTGAGGAGAGTTTTCCTCCAGCACCTGAGGAGAGTTTTCCTCCAGCACCTGAGGAGAGTTTTCCTCCTGCTCCTGAGGAGAGTTTTCCTCCTGCTCCTGAGGAGAGTTTTCCTCCTGCTCCTGAGGAGAGTTTTCCCCCTGCACCTGAGGAGAGTTTTACCCCTATTACTAAGCAGCCAGAAGAACCACCAGACTGCAGGTGAGACCTCCTAAATGCTCCTTATGCACTTTCATGAAATGATTTACCACTTCCTTGGTTTGTTATTGAGTTAGTTGCTACTTGCCGCAAAGAAATTCCCCTTAATGTAGACTACAGGATGCCAAAGTAGTTGTGTTTAGGTCCAGGGAACGGCATAATAGATAGAAGGGTCATGCATTGCATCTGGGGTCGTCACTTTTTTGTGTTTTGTCTGTTTCATTGCTCAAGTGAACCAAATTACTACATTTACATTTACATTTATTCATTTTGCAGACGCTTTTATCCAAAGCGACGTACAATTGGGGAATACATCAAGCGATTCATCTTAAAGAGGCAAACAGATGCAGGAAGTACTCATAATACCAAGTTTCAGGCATTATTCCAATAAGTAATTACTACATGGGTGTCCAAAGACCCATTTGTTGAATATTTTTGAACACGTGTTTAGAATGGAGCATTGCAATGTACACTTAGCTTCCTTTTGGGGACTTTCTTATTTGCTCTCGTTTTGTCATTACTCCCCACTCCCTCTCTTGAGTCTATATCTGCTCTGTTGCAGTAGCCACAACAGATGAAAGTGGAGCACTTGGTGCTTGTCAGTCAGAGATTTTAGCCTAGCACCTCATTTAGAAAGACATGCCGGAGCCGGAGAGAAAGAAAGATAAGAGGAAAGAGAGAGTGGTGGACAAAGTGATAGGGAGTGAGAATGAGGGGAAAGAAGAGAGAGAAACTTTGACTGTGTGCATTTGTCCCAGTATCCCTGAACGGCCCACTCTTTGTTGCTTGCCACAGATGTGGACTAAAGGAATTTTGCTGTCAGTATGTGTGTGTGTGTGCACGTGTCTTGCTTAAGCATGCATATGTGTTTGCTATTTGCACCAACGCCCTCACATGAGGTCATACCAAGAGGTCTGTCAGTATGGAACAAAAGCCATAGTTCAGGGCCGATCCAGTTGAGAATATTACTGTGTGTGTAGATAGATAGATATAGTCAACAGAGAAAGAGAGAGATACAAAGAAATAAAAGAGAGAGGGAGTGTGAAGTGGCTGCCTGAGGAATTTTGAGTGGCTTGCCTAAAAGAATAGTCACACACTTTACTCTGGGTGCTGATCTCGGGTGAGTTCTGCTAAACCTCCTTTGCTGTTTAAAATTACATGTTTCTTTTTTGAATTTTACTAATAGTGTCAATTGCTGGAGAATACAGCCTTGTGGATATTTGGAGAGATGTTGATTACAGATGGTTTGTGATGATCTCACTGGATAGATGGGGGGAGGGACAGTAGGAAGACAGGGAGGGAAGAAGGAAGTGTGTGTTGTGAAGTCTGTCTCTCATTCTTTCAAATTTGCTAGCTTGCTCACTCTATTTGACACCTGATGATAATGATTTGCTCTGTGTTGACAGAAGGTTAAATTCCGTTATTGTAAGGAATGAAGTAGATTACACAGGACTTTATGGGTGCAGTTAAGATACCTTTGCTCTTGGTAATGTGCGATAAACACCTCTGTAGACAACTTGTGTTGCTGTACTAAACCCGCTTTTAGACATCAACCCATACAATGCTGTGATACATGTCATTTGTGGCATGTGAATTTACTTTATTTTATTTTGGAGATGGTATTTTGAACTATGTGGCTTTTGAGGCTTTGTATATAAATGAAATAAAGTGCAAAACTATAGCCTGATGGTTTTAGTCAGATGTTTTAGGCTAGCTACCAACTTTCCACATGTACAAGCTAATATTATCTTGTTAAGATAACTGCAGATTTTAATAAAAGCCTATAAAATGCCTTCGGTTACCTTTCAGTGAAAACTAGAGAATGTTTATTTTCTGTAGTTATTTAGGAAGTTGCAAGGAAGTTTTACTTGGTCTTGGTGTTAGCGCCTCACTCACAACAGCTGAATGAAAGCACAGCAATGTTAAATTTGAGAGCTCATGCTAATTTTTTATAGTGCCAACCACAAAGTTACTAAATAGGTCACATACAACAGGCTTCTGTGTTCCCAGCTTTCACACATTTTATGTAGGGCAGATGAATATGTCATTTCCAAACTATTCCATGTCATTTAGCTAGCTTATTCCACATTTGTTTTTCATTTCAGTCTACTTTATAAATCTACTTGTGATTTTATGAACAAATGAAACTGTGTGGATGCATTGGCTCCTGTGTGGATGTGTGTGTGTGAGAGAGAGAGAGGTGGCTTGGAAACCTTGTGATGCGTGACAAGAGCTAAGCAACAGTTACCATGGCAACAATTATTAGCCATTGCAATTATTTTGTGTTAACGGAACACAATTATGTTAGTGATGCTTTGAAAAGGGACTCTTACTCAAAGTGTTTTACAATTTTACATTATAAAACGAGACAGTAGGCCTTAATAATTGCATTTATTATAAAGATAACAGTATGATGCAGCCCCTCTTAGCTCAAACCTAACCACACTGTACTTATCTAATTATGCCTTAAATATTGCTGTCAGTCAGACTGTAGTTAGGACTGTGAAAAGCTGTATGGCGGCTGTGCTAACAGTAGTGACGTTGTTATTTTTATGGTTGCTAAAACTCCAGCTCCCCCCTGCTGCCTTTATTTAGTACAGTCTGTTTGCTATTAAAAACCATGTCTGGACTCATTCCTATGGACACAGCTGCTCCTGGGAGATTAGATTTTGTGTTTGTGCTCTTCCCATTAATTCTGGTGCATTTGAAACTTTGTTGTGTTCATTAAAGTTGTGGTTTGTGGTTATGTCTAACATGCAATCTCCCACTATCCGGCTAAAGCGAAGGAAGGATAGGATCGTAATACTTTGATGCGTGCATAGACCTGATTAGAGGGCAATTCTGCAAACTGTCTACAACTGTTTCTGATGAGATAGAGCAGTGCTATGTACAGTTGTTTAGGCTGTGTGGTGGAGTGAGTTGTATTTTTAGTATGTGAAATGAGATGAGGCACACCCCTTGACAGGAGCAGCTGAAGGGCTGTCTGCTGTTCTGCCTGTTGGATTAGGTTTTGTCTGTGATGCTGCTCAGCTATTGCCATTTTTTCCCTGCCGAGAGTGGAGTAGGGATGGTAGGAATGATATATATCATTATGTGATTTATTTTTGTATCAGAAATTTGATAGGTACAGATAAAGTTGTAAGTTTTGTATAAATTTATATATACAACATGTATCTTATGTGGTTCATTAGTGAACAAATCAAAGAACAACTGATTGATTTATAATTCATAGCAAATATGAATACACTACCATTAAAAAGTTTAGAATTGGTAATTTTTTAAAACTTAATGTGTTTTAAAAAAAAAGATTATTGTGCTCATTAACACAGCATTTATTTGAGCATGTAAAAAATAAAATACAGTAAAAAGTATTATTATGAAATATTATTAAAATTGTAAATAACAGTTTCTCTTACAATTAATTATTAAAATGTAATGTATTCCTCTAAAAGCAAACTGAATTTTCAGCAGTCATTACTCCAGTCTTCAGTATCACACATGATTCTTCAGATATCATTGTAATAAGCTGATTTGGTGCTCAATTAATGTAGAAAACAGTTGCTTAATATTTTTGCAGAAACGGATACATTTTGGATTCTTTGATAAATTGAAAGTTCAAAAGAGCAACATTTATTTGAAATATAAACCTTTTGTATAAATGCTTTGTATAAATTGAATAAATGTCTTTATTGTTACTGTAATAATTTCTTTTCTCCATAAAATTATTAATTTATTTTATAAAAATCATACTGACTCCAAACTTTTGAATGGTAGTCTAGGCCTATTTATTTATTTTGCTTAGTTGTGAGAATTGTTGTTTAATAATAATAATAATAATAATAAAATTAAAATAAATAAATAAATAAATGGAATAAAAATCTTGCTTAGTTGATGTCTGAAATCTGAGATAGCAAAAAAACCTTATTTCTGTTGTGTACTATGATAATGGTTCTTATATGAACGATTTCATAGGTGCGTCTCTCCTCACCATTCCCTGTGTGTGTGTTTGCCTGTGTATTTGTGGTGTTGTGCAGGTCTCCTCTGGTAGAGGCTGCTGAGAGCAGTGAGCCTGTCCCCTCTCCCTTATCACCCCTACCACAGCACGACACTGCTCCTGCCCTCCCTGCCCACCTGCTCCAGGACACAGTCGAGTTCCCCACACCGCCCCCTACCCCTCCGGACAGGGCTCCCCCTGAGCCTCAGACCCTTTCTCCTGCTCCTGCTCCTTCTGGTCTACCCGAGGCTCTCCCTGCTGCCCCTGTGCCTCCTCAAATCCAACAGCTCCAGCACTCTGAGCCTTCAGCAAGGTAGGATATGATCATTTGCTGAGTGTGGTAACTGATTGTTTAACAGTGTACAGTTTTTCTTCTTTAGAAGATTGTGAGGATGCCACATGTGTAGAGATACTGTACGCTCAAATTTAGTTTGTATTATTTTTGCTTTGTGGTTATTTTAAGATCCTTGGATGATTTTGCCACTCATATGCCCTCCCTGCGTGGGCAATACAGTTTACATGAGGCTGCTTGCAAATGCTCTTCATCTATTTAGTCTGTTCCTAACTATCAAACTGGTGAGAATTTATGAATACTGATTAGATTTAATTAAATAGATCTGACTGTTTTGTTTTGTTGACTGTGCTGCTGATAATAATAGCAGTGATGATCCTGAGGGATTTGTGACATACACTGTATGTACTGTATGTACAGAACTGTACACAGAGTACCTCATAACACCCTGTTTCCTCTGCGTCTGAAAGAATTGAAGCACCCAGAAATTAATTTACCATGAAGACTATTGGCACCAGGCTTTGTATGCATCTTTACAGCACTGTATATAAAGAATATTGTGGCCCTAAAATCATTTTTAATTCATGATTAAAATGTTTGAAAGTCATTACATCCACTTGTTATACAACAAAATGTCAAACCAAGTGTCATCCCTGAGCAAATGATTCTAGCCTTTTCTCAGGACTAAATTCCCTTTTGTAGATAGTTTCATTTTAACCCAGTTTCAAGGTGATTTTAGTGGTTGAAGTCACTTCTCTATGTTGCTTTAAGATACTGTATTGTCTTGGAGTGTGCTGCTACTATAGTAGGTGACTCATTTCCATTTGTGCACATTGTTGTAAACGTTTTTACATCAATCGGAGGCTGTGCAGTGTTTGGATAGAGAGCAGGATGACTCAGCCACGTTGACAAGCGATGAGCTCAGCTTGCATTTCTTCTATCAAACAGCAGAGGGCGAGAAAGTGTGTATGTGTTTCTTTCAGTGTTGGAACTGAACTCTGCTGCCCACTGCAGCACACAGCTTGTAAACACACATCAGAACAGGAATACAGTACAGCCTAAAAACGTATGGAAAAACTACACTGTATGGAAAAAAATGTGCAAAAATTGTACCTTTAGTTTGTAGCTGGTGCAGTACCCTCAAAGGTACATCTTATCTACCCATAAAGGGATGCAGAATGCAGATGCAAGAACCTAATCTTAAAATCTTACATGTAAAACGCAGCATTTGCATAATGAGATTTATTTCAGAAGTGCACCACCATCCAGCCAAATATAAACTGATGCCCTGGGGCACCAGCTTGATGCATCTCAACATAAAACATCCATTAGGGGAATGAAGCCTGTCCCCTCTGCAAACAACTACCAAGGGCATTCCGTCTTTATCATTTCTCTCACACTCTCACATTTTTTTCTCTTTCTTTCTTTTTGGAAGGTCATTTGTATTATGTATGATTTTGTATTCACTACTGTATATATACGTTGCCAGTATTTGAACACAGTACAGTTCAGTTTTTAGGACACGTTTAGGTCAACATTTACACTTTTGTCTTGGCAAAATGTAGCCCGCTGCCCTATATACCTGTATTCATCATACTGGTGGCAAACTGAAGGGTTTTATGGTCTTTTAACTTACCATGTTCATTAGCAAATTAATAAAAAAACAACAGATTGATAATTCATAGCAAATATGAATATGGCTCCCAGACCAAAAAGAAATAACTAAATATGCTCTCCTTACTCATATTTGACTGTTAGTTCAGCCTAGATACTAAAAGCCCATGTTATGAATCTTTAAAAAAAACCTGCCTTTGCAATATCTTTCAGTGGCTGCACTGCTTGAAAATTTAATTTTCAATTTCCTGCGTCTGAGCATGAAGTTGTCAGTACACACTAAACACTTTCACTCTGCGTGTGACAGCATTGTTGTAAATGCCTTTTATTGTAAAATAATGAGTTGTCACATGTCTTCCAGCTGTCTGACACAGACAACCATTAAATTGGTGACAGGTCTTTAAAAACCCCTTCACTGTTGCTATAATTTATCATGGACGGCTGTGTTTTTTCAGCACTTTTGCTCTTAAAAATCAGAGTGAGAGAAAAGTAGCCCCTGGCTTCTGCTGAGAAGAAAACAAAAGCTGCATATAGATGCTGTAGAACACTGTGTTCCTCTGCTGGCACAGAATTTTCTAGAAGTAATAAAGCATATGTCCTTAAATCGCTGAGCTGAGAGAAGGGAAGTCATAATATGATGAGAGGTTTGAACAGACTAGCGGTCTCCAGCATTAGGATGGTTGGCTACAGAACCAGTGACCTTGACTAGCCTAGAGCCTTGAACATGCCTGTGACGAGTGGGGGCGGGGCCGAGAGCCGTGGGAACGGAGCGAGGCCGGTGGAGTGATTGCTAATGAGGGACACCTGCACCCACTCACCGGTCTCGAGTCTCACGGAGGAGCTCCGGAAGGATAAAAGGGAGGAGTGACGACCGTGTTGGACGAGAGAGGACCAGGCCTGGATTTTATTTTGTGTTTTGGTTTCTTTTGGTGCGCGACAGTCGTCCGCGAGGGGCTGTCGCGCTATTTTGTGTTTATTTTATCATTAAAGTTTCTTTGAATGTTCGCCGGTTCCCGCCTCCTTCTTCCCGTGACTACAAACTACGTTACAATGCCATTGAATCTCATTTGTGTGAACACCCTCAAGCTACATTATTATCACCCTTTGTGTACTGGTGCATGTTTTTACTTTCTGCTTTTTATTTTCTATTTTCAAAAAGTTTTGGTAATGGCAGGCAGTGGACTTGTAGAATAAATGCGTTTTTTCTTCCTGCCTAGTACCAGTTTTTTTCTCTGGGCTAAAGGCATATGGGTCATTATTTACCTTGCTACTTGTACCGTGATATTTTATGCTCATATAAGCATACCATTTATTGAAGAAAGTACATTTAAAAAATGCATGTCTTGATTTTATTTTTTACTACACTTTGTTTGATTATTAATATTAATTATTAACTGCCACCTTCTTTTTGGACCATTAGTCAACAAATTCTCAGATAACGGAGCAGTTATTATGAGGCTTGTAGGAGTTTTCACCACTACTCCCTCACATTCACACCACGCCATTGAAGCTCAATGAAAATTCAACGAGCATTAAGGAGCCACGTTCACTCTCTCTGAAACCTTATCCACTGCTGTTGTTTGCTGGATAGTGTTGCTGTAGAAAAATGAATGCTTTATGAAATACTTTATCTTGTATTTTATAATATTATTGTGTTTTTTTTGTGCAGTCGATTTTTTTGTGCATTTTTCTTGAAGAGTCACTGCCCACTTTCAGGTTTCAGGTTCATCTTAACTTAGGCTAGCTAAGCTCTGTTTTAGTGGTTCATATCCATGCCATATACAAACACAGGAACATAACAAAGCTTCAGTTAACTTTGGGCCATGAAGACTTTCCCTACTCTGTGTACAGTCCTCAGGCTCTATACTGTAAGTGAATAGGCAGATCTGTGCGAAAAGCTCTTTGTTCTGCTTTCTCATGAGTGAACAATAGAGTTATAATCCTCATGTTTCAGATGCCCCCACCAATGTCCCAATTTCCCACAACTGCTGCTGTCTCATGCTGTAAATCAATATGGATTAGCTCGACCTGTGTGAATCGCTACTGCTCCCCTTCAGGCTCGTAATCACTTTTCTTTGAGTTGTCTCATTTTCATTCTCATTCTCATTTTCATTTTTCCAGATCATACCTACAGACCCTTTCATAACATATTCATTGTGATTTTGAATATATCTGTCATTTGAGGACATTGGGACTGATGACTGCTTTCTGCCGTGTCTTTTTGTTCTCAAGGGGGGTTGATATATCATGACTTTGACCTGAGCAAACAGAAGGATTTGACACCTATGAAAGAACAGCAGTTGTAAATCAGAGACTCCTCAAGTCTGATGTACATGCAGTTAATTTATACTTTATTAGTTGATTTGTTTGGATGTTGCTGTTGATTTAATGATGGGCATTTATTTAAATATGTTCCTCTGACCCCATCAAAACCCATTTGACAGACATTTCTGAAGCTTTAACCCTCACAATGTAGAAATGCACTTTCTAGAATCAAAGAATCTTAGTATGTAAAAATTCATTGCATTTTTAATTATGTACAGAAGAAATGTAAAATTTTTCATGTTTGATGCATGTTATCAAGCTGAAATATTGAATATGCTATAATCAATTTTTCATCAGATGATGGTGAGGAAATTTTCCTTTTTTCTTCATTTTTTAAGTATATTTTTCAAGATGCTACTAAATGCCCTAGGGTTTCTCAGACCCCAAACAGACCCTTAGGGTTAAGTTATTCAGTTAATTTCTGTAATGTGAGCAACCTGCAATGCCACTCCATTTTCACAGGGGAGAGTTAGTTGTGTGATTTAGGGCAATAAAAAATAATAGAAACACAGAGAAACTATAAAAGGTGTTGCGAAACAGAGAAACTATAAAAGGTGTTGCATAACAAAAGACAGGAGTGACCGCATGCCTCAGTTTCTGTGTCTCGGTGTGTGAAAAAGAGACCTGTGTCTTTCAGCTTGGCGTGTGGTCGGCTATTGTTTGCATTCACTGTGCTGATCGGCACAAGAGACCTCAAATCGACAGGGAAAAGCTGCTCATCTTTTAAAGCACTCCGTTCCCTGGGGAGAGAGAGAAAGAGTGAGAGAGTTAGAGAGGGAGGGGTTATGGAGAAAACCAACAGCCACTTCGCCAAACGCCACAACAAGCCAATGAGAAGACAGAGTTGAAAACTAGAGAGCAGGAGCATCGCTTATTCCCTCCCTCTTCTCTTGCTCTTCGCATCCTTCCACATCTCTACCCATAAGGCTTAGCAGTCCTGTTCTATTGTTGTCAAGGATACAGAGAGAGATACAGCCTTCCCCTGATGCGATGTAGACAGAGACGGAGAAGGAGTCAGAGAGAGCGAAAGGAAGGGATGCTGAGGGCTGAGAGCGGGGTGCCTGTATGCCCCTAATGCCATCTGCTCCGGATCTACTGTAGCAAAGCAGCGTGTGTCTGACGCCAGCCCAAGGGCCCTCAGGACGAGAGACGTGGAGAAACGGGAGGCGCAGCTTGGGGGTAGGAGGAGGGAGACGGGTGCCAGTGGAGATTATATAGCAGAGGATGGGAGCAGTGGAGTCCGCTGAGAACGGACAGCCCCCCTGTCCCTCTCAGGAGCGTCCCGAGAGCATGTGAGTAAGAGCCAGAGGAGCAGATAGGAAGGTTCTTGACGACCTCATTGTCGTTGTTGTTGTTGATTTCAAGTGCAGGCATTTGTTCACCTGGTTTGAGTCTGCATGTGAGTATTCCTTCAGCGATGCCTGTGCTGTGAGAAATAAGTAATAAGTATGGTGTTTGTCAGAGAAACGGCACACACAAAGGAGGAGGGGATTGTTATTGTGTCTTTGTGATGTCAGAATCAGACATGATGTTTATTTACATTAGCCGTTTACTGGCGGTAGTAAGGCTCTGTATGTGTTTTTGCATATTGACGTGTGTGTTCCAGTCTGGCGGGCTTGCAGACGTCTGGACGGGGGAGTAATGACTGTATTTAATAGGAGAGAGATGTGTGTTTTTGTGGGGGATGGAGGCTAATGCTGCAGCATTGAGAGAATGAGAGAGATGCTGCTGAAATAGAACACTGAGATGTGTTGGAGAAAATGGGGAGGGGGAAAGAGAGAGAGAGTGAGGCTATTTATGTTGTAGACATTCAGAAAAGCAGAATGGCATTGATCATGACAAACATGTTGTATAGGTGAAGTGGTGTTTCTATATGCCTGTTGGTTTGTGGTATAAGCCTGCTGTAAATCTAAAGGAATAATTCACCCAAATGACCATTTTGTCATCATTTGCAGTAGAAAAACACATTATTTCTTTCTTTCTTCTGTGGAACACAAAACAAGATATATAGTAGAGTGCCTAAGCTGCTGTTTTCCATACAATGAATGTAAATGGTGAGCTCAGATTTTCAAGGCCAAATATTTAGTAAATAAGGACTTAAATTTCAGTCAGCCTGCACAAAGCCTTCATATTCATATTCATATCATATTGCTTCAGTAAATTTTAAGTATAGTGTGCAAGTCCATACTGACTAGTTTTATTATGCATTTATGGTCCTCTTTTGACCTTTTTTGGAGCTTGACAGACCCTGGTCCCTATCCACTTTTATTGTATGGAAAAGAGCAGTTCAGACATTCTGCTCATTTTGTGTTCCACTTAAGAAATAAACCCATACAAGTTTAAAACAACATGAGGGTAATTACATGATGACACAAATGTGCAAAAATGTTTGTGCAACTATTCCTTTAAAATAGTCTATTAACCAATTGTGTGTCTTTGTTTATAAAACACATTCTAACATCTAAGGTATTCTACTGTATTTAATCTTCATCCTATTGGCCACAATGGTTATTTTACTGTTGTAACTGACCTTTGTTCAAAAAAACCTGGAACTTCTTGCTCTAGGCAACACAGCTGGGGATGATGGGAAAGTTTGAACCTGCTCATGAGGTCTGTGCTTTAAGTAAAAGTATTGTAGCACCATACAGTGCTGCTCATTCAGCCATGACTAACATAGCTTTTAGCGTCTAAAGTTTGGCTTATGCAATCCCCTTTTGAGAATTCTTACATAACAGTACCTGCATAGCTTATGTGGGAGTTTGTACCTCAACTCTAAAAGCTTTGTATTATTAGATTTGCCATTTAGTTCACCTACTGTACAAGTAGCTCATCATGACAGAATGGAATCTGGTGGAAGAAGCTTTTAGCATTGCCTTTTATAAAATATTGCATTCATAATCCAACATTTTAATTTCCTATACAAATAAATATATTTAATATATAAACATAACATATTTTTCTGAAATATATATATGCATGTGTGTATATTTATATATACATAATAAATATACATGGCACACATACATATATTATGTAAACAAAAACGTTTATTTTGGATGCGATTAATTGCGATTAATCGTTTGACAGCTCTAATATATATAATTTTAATATAAATATATATATATATAATTTTTATATATTTTTTAAAAACCATAAAACTGGATAAAAACAATAAATGTTAATATTTAATAATCGTGATTATACAAGATTTAGGGTCCATAAGATTTTATAAAATGTTTTCCAAAAAAGTCACTTATGTTCATTAAGACTGCATTTATTTGATCAGAAATATGATAAAACTGTTAAATTGATAAATATTATTCAAATCTGTAACAGCTTTAAAAAAAAAATAAATTTAAAAAGTAATTTTTTCCTATGATTTTTAGCATTGCCTTTTATAAAATATTGCATTCATAATCCAACATTTTAATTTCCTATACAAGCCTTTATTTCTACATAAAATTTTTTTTTTGCCATTCATCAAGAGTTGTCTTTACCTCTGCATAAGCACTGTAATGCACTTGATGCACTTTTATCCTATCTTCCATAAGATTTTATAAAATGTTTTCCAAAAAAGTCACTTATGTTCATTAAGACTGCATTTATTTGATCAGAAATATGATAAAACTGTTAAATTGATAAATATTATTCAAATCTGTAACAGCTTTAAAAAAAAAATAAATTTAAAAAGTAATTTTTTCCTATGATGCAAAGCTGAATTTTTAGCAGCCATTAATCCAGTCTTCAGTGTCACATGATCCTTCAGAAATCATTCTAATGTGTTCTCTTGGTACTCAAATAACATTTCATATTATCATTGATAATAATGATAAATAATAATAATAAAATATATATATTTTTTCAGGATTCTTTGATTAATATAAAGTTCTAAATAATGTCAATTATTTTAAACAGTAATCTTTTGTAACATTATAAATGTAGTCACTTTTGATCAATTTAATGCGCCCTTGCCAAATAAAAGTAACAAAAAAACTAAACAAAAAAAAAAATAAATAAATAACTGACCCCAAACTTTTTAGATGGTAGTACGATTTGAATTGAGCTGTGGCGCTCAGGGAACGCACATTCAAATCTGGCTTCTGGGATTTATTTTTTTTTTAATACTATTTTGTCTCTCTTTTACCCCATAATTCCCTGTTTCTTTTTCATTTTTCATATCAGTTTAGTGGCAAAATATCTAAATGAAACATATTCCAATGTGAACAATATCTGTATCAACATTACACTGTAATGTTTCTCAGTCTTTTAATGAAAAGCTCTATATTTATATTCCCCTTACCCACTTCAGAATACTGATGCCATATCATGAGCACTGACATTCAGATCTACTGGGAAACATCTAGACTGCAGGAGATTTGATGCACTGCTAAGCATTCAACTCTGAAGGCTGTAATCATATGACCTGCACTTTCTTTCAACTTTTCAACTGTTTGACTTGCACAAACATATTTGGGCATGCAGCCTACTATTGGCCAACCACCACTTCTGTGACTTCCAGGTTATCTGGAGATGCTATTGTGCTGTGAGGACCATTCTGGTATTCATGCAGTATCATGACATGTTACAATAGGGCTGACATAGGGGCATCCAGCGATCATGTGTCCTTTTGTTTCAACGGTATTCTCACTGTGTGATGTCACCATGAGTCCATAAGACATCCACTATCTCTTTTGACAACCTAGTGATAAAAAGATCAACATGTGGTGAATCAGCTTTGAGATGTCCGGTTTGGTGATGCATATGACCAGCTATACTCTCTCCTTGTCTTCCATCACTCCTTAAAGCCTCTGAGACTATTAAATAAGCTCAGTGCTGCAGGAGATCTAGCACACACAAAATATTGAGAGTATGCCTGAATTATTTGATAGTTCTGGTGGTGAAAGCTGGAATATTGCTGCATCCCTCCAGAGAGGAAGCAGTTCTTTGCTGAGGAACCTTGGTCCTGTTTATATGCACCGTTTTGTGGTACTGCAAGATTTCTGACTTGAAATTTTATTATTACTAATTAACTTGTTATATAGTTAGCATGATGTTTGCATCACATCTTATGTGGAACTGAATCATTGATGATCAAGATTGGGAAAGTTCATTGCACACTAGAGTAACTTCAACTTGAGCTGCCTGGAATTATGCCTCTATATCTCTGTGATTTAACTGTTTAATCAGTTTATATAGAGATGAATAAAGTGTTGAATAAATTCTAGGTATAAAGCTGCCAAAAGGAATGATTACCTCATAAAACACTGTGATAGCCATTGGTAATTTTGAGATATGTGTATATTCTCTCCTGATTTTGGATGAAAAAATGTATTCAAGTTTACTTTAGGTAAACTTCAAGTTAACTTCTAATTTAGGATTGGATAATGAAAAGCTCTATATTTATATTCCCCTTACCCACTTCAGAATACTGATGCCATATCATGAGCACTGACATTCAGATCTACTGGGAAACATCTAGACTGCAGGAGATTTGATGCACTGCTAAGCATTCAACTCTGAAGGCTGTAATCATATGACCTGCACTTTCTTTCAACTTTTCAACTGTTTGACTTGCACAAACATATTTGGGCATGCAGCCTACTATTGGCCAACCACCACTTCTGTGACTTCCAGGTTATCTGGAGATGCTATTGTGCTGTGAGGACCATTCTGGTATTCATGCAGTATCATGACATGTTACAATAGGGCTGACATAGGGGCATCCAGCGATCATGTGTCCTTTTGTTTCAACGGTATTCTCACTGTGTGATGTCACCATGAGTCCATAAGACATCCACTATCTCTTTTGACAACCTAGTGATAAAAAGATCAACATGTGGTGAATCAGCTTTGAGATGTCCGGTTTGGTGATGCATATGACCAGCTATACTCTCTCCTTGTCTTCCATCACTCCTTAAAGCCTCTGAGACTATTAAATAAGCTCAGTGCTGCAGGAGATCTAGCACACACAAAATATTGAGAGTATGCCTGAATTATTTGATAGTTCTGGTGGTGAAAGCTGGAATATTGCTGCATCCCTCCAGAGAGGAAGCAGTTCTTTGCTGAGGAACCTTGGTCCTGTTTATATGCACCGTTTTGTGGTACTGCAAGATTTCTGACTTGAAATTTTATTATTACTAATTAACTTGTTATATAGTTAGCATGATGTTTGCATCACATCTTATGTGGAACTGAATCATTGATGATCAAGATTGGGAAAGTTCATTGCACACTAGAGTAACTTCAACTTGAGCTGCCTGGAATTATGCCTCTATATCTCTGTGATTTAACTGTTTAATCAGTTTATATAGAGATGAATAAAGTGTTGAATAAATTCTAGGTATAAAGCTGCCAAAAGGAATGATTACCTCATAAAACACTGTGATAGCCATTGGTAATTTTGAGATATGTGTATATTCTCTCCTGATTTTGGATGAAAAAATGTATTCAAGTTTACTTTAGGTAAACTTCAAGTTAACTTCTAATTTAGGATTGGAAAACTGGGCCTATGTTTGAAATAGAATATTAGCATAATATTTACAATTGCCATAGTATAACATGCACACACCAGTTGGTCGTATGCTAGAATTCCAGTTGGAGCACAGCTTTTGTCTCCCTCTACTGGTCAACCGCTGCCATTATTACTTCAATCTCTAGTACACACTGTACCCTCTGGCATAAAAATAAGCAAATCACAACTATTTATTTATTTATTTTTTTACCAAGACGCTTTTTTCTTTTTTTCAAGTTCAGTTATGCTTACAATTAGAATGTTAGAAGATGCACATAATATGATCTGCTGGAGTATTGTGTTAGTGATATGTTAACACCATTATTAGCAGATGTGATTATAGATCTGTTTCTTAATCACTCTCCTCTCTGACAGACTATTAGCTGTCCTTTCGGTTCAGGTTAGCTTTGTTTGAACAGCATTGTGGGTTGTCTCACGCTCACAGCAGTGTCTGTGGCTGGAACCCAGCAGTGCTGTTCTGTGCCAGACAAGCCTGGCTGTCTCCATGCAGACGAATTTACCTAAAAGTCCCTCATGTCTTCTGTCTCCTTTAGCTTTTCACATTATGTTACAACTCATTTATTGCAGATGTTTACTTGTTTACTAGATATTTTGCATCTGCAGATTCTTATGCTGATTATTTCATTTACTGCATTTTAAAATTACAGCTGGAATTTGCAATTACCCCTGTCTCAGTAGCATTAATAAAAAATGTTCAATAAGATTAAAATAACAGAGATGCATTATATATTTTTTTCCACCATCTAGAGGAGAGTTTCAAATATAAAAGACTAGGATGTGGAAAACCCATTCTTAGTTTTTTAAAACCCCCGAGAGAAACATAAGCTTGATGATACAGCGTTCCACCTAATTTCCTCTGCAGACTTTTCAGAAATAAATCAGCATTTTATTTTCCCATACCACAGAATAAATGGGTTTTTATATGTGATAATAGACTTCCTGTGCATATGTGGATCTATGTGAAAGAGAAGGAAATATGAGGCTTCGGTCAGGATTTTGTGCACGTTGCCAGTGTGTGCGTTGTCTAGCACATGGGAGCATATGTCTAGAGAGCACTGTCACCATGGCAACAGTGTGCTTGCCAGATTTGTGAAAACATCATTGTATGGGCTGAAACGCTCGTCAACTGATAATTATCTCACCCAATGTCATTAACACACTGAAAGCTGTAAAATTAGACTGGAAGTCTTTTGAAATTCACTCCTTGCCATCTGTATATATCGCAGCACTTGTAAGAAGCATACTGTTTGTATTGCTCTAATTCTCTACCTGCATCAAATTAGAGCATTGTATCCCAATGATTTTGGGTTTTACCTTTACTTATTGATTATTGTAACCTCTCATTCATTCATTCCCAGTATATCCACTTACACCTTTAATGAAAAGCCATTATTACTAATTTCTCATAGAGTAGTTGATGCAGTGCAGAGGGGCTTTTGCCATTTAGCGTGCATTTAAGTATTTTAAATAAAATTATACAATCAGCAAGCATGTATGAGCTTTGTATGTGTTTGTCAGGAAACATATTGAGTACTTCCTTCCATTCATTCTGCTGAGGTTAGCAGTGCAATGAAGAGAAAATCTCTTATTTTGCTAATAAACTGCTGGGTATTTCATGTCAGTCGTCACATTAGCAGGCATATGTCATTTTTGGCATCTGTTTTTTTAAATACACTGTAGGTACAGTATTTAAATTAATTAACTGTTGATTGACTGTAAACATTTGACTTGGCACCATTGGAAGACCACTACCATTTTGACATGCTGACAAATGTGACTCATGTTTGAAAGTGTACACTATTCAGATACAGAATCATACGATACAATACGATACAACTTTATTGTCAGACAAAGTCTGAAATTTGTCTTGTGTTACAGCAGGTTCACTCACAATTACTTTTATCATGTAGACAAAAGACAGACAGGACCCTTACAAAAACATTTTCAAAGCTACGGTAAAAATTTAATTTTTGTGTAAATTATTCAGGTCTAGATTAAAGAATACTTTAATCAAATTTGATTCATTCATTTCTACGGAAGACACCAGATGGCTGGTTTATGCTGATTTTTTCCTGGTCTAGATTGTGTTGCTGGTTAAGATGCCTGGTTAGCATCCCATGCTGAGGGCTAGCATCCAAAACACATGCAGGTTTTTTTAGGAGGGAATGGGTGTGTTCACTGCACTGAAAGCATCAGTACATTCATCAGAGTTTGATGCAGCAAAACTGAGCATATGACTCCAGCCAAGTCCTTGCTGTAGATACTAATAGTGAAAACATGAGTTCAAATGAAGAAAACCATGATGGAATTACCATAAAAATCCTGTTTTGTTCTATACTTGCAATACGGCTGGGTATTTCAGCTCAGATGGAGAGAAATAAATAAATAAGATGGAGGAATAATGGAAAAAAAAAAATTGATTATATATATATATAAACAGATTTTCTTTACATTACAGCAGCCCGAGTGGGAAGTCTACTTCTGTCCTCACCGTGGGGGAGGGAAATGTGCCTGAGGATGTGTTAAAGGGAGAGAGAGAGCCAAGCAGTGAGTCTGCAAGTGGCGAGTATCTGCAATGGGTTTCATTTGGATAAAGCCCACCTTCAGCGATAGATCGAAGAGAGAGAGAACGTACGATATTGAAAAAGAGGGAGGGATGGAGAGAAGGGGACGTAGCACACAAAGGGACAGAATCAAAGCTTCAGATTTTCAGGAATTGCCATTGGGAATAGGGAAAAGGTGTATGAGTGACCGTGAGGCTGTGATCAGTGGCAGATATGGCAGTGAGTGCGTGGCAGGCTCTGTCTCCGCTGCAGTGGGCTCGCTGGGGCTGGGACACACTGCTGGGAGGGACATCTGGAGAGGATGGGGCAGACCCAGCCCTAGGGCTCCTCCGGCGCCTCAGCTGGACCTCCAGGCATGATTACATGATCCAAGGCAGGCAGAGGTGAGCGTGGGATAACAGCAGAGAAAGGACAGGGACTAATGCAGTGAGACTGGGTGGGGGTCTGCACATCTGTCTGAGGCTGCGCCTTTGTTGCTGTATTTGGACTGGTGCTGTATGTTCGCCTGCGCTATCACATATTGTGTCAGATTTGTGTATGACAGTATATGCTGATGCCAAGACTGAAAAATTTTCACAAACCGACATTTTGTTGTATTGACTTAAAAAGCAAAATGGGCATCATCAGTCTTGACTGAAATGACAAATGTGTTAATGTGTGAAAATAGCACTGTCACTGTGATACTCGGTAGTTAAAAAAATAGACTCCATGGCTGAGCATAATATGTGTTTGAGCTAGCTGCAGGTTCAGTGCTTTAATTTCCATCTGTAATAATCCACCAGGGCCTACTAGGCTGATGCAGGCATTTGTTTATAAGGTCTGGCACACGATGAATTATTGTTTAATATACTTAAGGTGTATCTGAATTTATTTGATCCTGTAGTGTAAATATGAGCTGTGATGTGTTGCCTCATAAATGGATGTTGTTGTTTGCTGTATCAGCACTGGATTTGATATGCAGCTTGGTTGTATGGAAACAAAACAGACTTGATGTTTATACTTCAATGAGATTATTCAATCAACTCTTAATTCAATATATTCAGACCTTCTTCTGTCTCACTGTTTCTTCTGCAGGAGTTCAGACTCAGACGGAGCGTTCGAAACCCCTGAGTCCACCAGCCCTGTGAAGTCTGCTTCCCCACCAGTGCCCCCAACAGAGCCCCCCTGCACCAACTCAGAGGCATTGTCCCAAGAACACACAGGTACGTTTAGATCTCCATTCCATCGCAATTCACACACAGATGGCCTTATGTGGAGTCAAATTGTTTTATTTATCATTTGAATAGCTTCAGGAGGGTTTACTGGACTTTGAAATGCTTAAGATTATAGGACATTGACAAATAGTGACACTGTGTCTTGTTTTGAGCAAATTTTGTAATATTTAATATAAAGTAAAAAATGGACCGTATATTAAATGACAATAAATAGTAAGTGCATGCTATAGCAGATAGCACAGAGCAACAGTAAACACTAAACCTGAAAACAGAATTTACCATTAACTATTTTTAACTCTGAAACCCAGGAAATGTTATGGAAAACTAAGTAGCTATATCTAGTTATTTAGTATCAAAGTATCTATGTTATATGCCTATGGTATATGCAAAGGTTAGATGTCAGTTTGTGCTTCTAGGTCTAGGTTGAGGTCTAATTAAAATCTTTATTCAATAGTTTTGTTTCTCCTCATGTATTTTTTTTTAACCAGTATTCTTGTTAGAAAAAAAAAAAACAAGAAAGGGCTGCCTTTTCACTTCCATTATTCTCAGACAGGAGTACTGTGGTCTTTGTTATCAAACACTGCACTTGTACTCCCTCTAGTGGATATACAGTGTATTGCTACTGAGTTTTTTTCAAGAAAGATCTAGAAATAAATCAAAACTAACACAAGATACTAGTACTTTTTGCACTCTATCCTTCTTCAGTTCTTCAGTTGTTATTAACATAAAATAATATCAATTCATCTGTGAGTACTATCCTGTGATTTGCTTGAAAGCATGATTTGTTTTCAAATGCATAGTAACATGTTATTCTCTATCTTCACAGCTTCCACTGCTGACATCTCTGCCAGCGAAGCTCAAGACCCAAATCAGCTTAAATCTCCCAGTCGCTCTCAATCTACAGTCTTTGATGAGGACAAACCAATAGCTGCTAGTGGCACCTACAACCTAGAATACTTAATTGCTGATGACCCCGGACCATCAAGTCGAGCGCCTCTCACCCGCTCTCTAAGCCTACAGTCTGGTGAGTTAGAGAGCCCAGGAGACAAATCCTCGGGAGGAACCTCCGACAAACCCATTCACCCACGAGCAGAGTCCTTCAGCATAGGAACAGAAAGTGCTCCGGGAACTCTTCGTAAAGTGAAGAAGCCACGTCCAGGTTCCCTAAAGAAGAAACCTCTTTCCCGGCAGAACTCAAACCCAGAGCATACCTCTCCCAAAACAGTCTCCTCTAATAGCACACCAGAGGAGAAAAAGAGAGGTAAACCACAGCCTGAAAGCCCCTTGCAAACTCAAGAGAGGCCTAGCTCCTCTCCCAGCCCTAGTCCTAGTCCTGCTGGTACCCTACGGAGGAATAGGATAAAGTCTCAAGTTGAAAGTCCTCCACCTTTGGTTGAGGAGGTCACTGCCAGCTCAATATCAACTCAACTCCAACTGGTTCTTCCTGATCCAGTACCCGAGGCTCCAACTGTCCCCGACGAGGAGTCTCCTATCCCTCCCAGTGCCTCCTACAAATGGGATCCGGACAACTTTGAGAATATTGACCCATTCCGTACAGGAGGCAGTAAAGTTGCCAACTCGCCGGTCTTGGGCAGGAAAGCCGACTTTACATCGGTTTCAGACACTCCTGTTGCTGTAGAGGAGCCTCGTGCCTCTTCCCCTGCTAAAGAGCAACCCATCAACATTGAGGAACAGCCAATCACCAAGCGCCAACCAGTCAGACTGGAGTTTGACTATTCAGAGGACAGTGGAGAGGCACCACGCAATACTCCTCCTCCTAAAAACCTAGGCAAGAAACCAGGGGCCAAGATGCCTATCCGAAAGCCCAAACTGGGGATTAAGAAGGCCCCTCCACCACAGACAGAGCAGCTAGACAATGCACCTGTCCCTGCACTTTCAAATGACATTGATGATATCCCGATCCCCAAGGGGTTATATAACTTTGATCCCAACAAGTGGGATGACCCTAACTTTAATCCATTTTCTTCAAACACTGGTGTCCCCAACTCTCCTCGCCTGTCTAGTGGATCTTACAACTTTGATCCTGGCTCCTTTGATGGCTCAATCGATCCCTTCAACTCATCCAATAAGATGGGAAACTCACCTCCAAAAGCTGCAACCTTTGACAAATCCAACGACACCGAGAATGACAATGATAACATTGTTGAGTTGGAGGATCACAACCAGAACAAACCTGCCAAAAACAAGAAGAAGCCTCTCAAATCGTAAGTCTGATTTCATTTAATTTCAAAGTACATCATCGTGCCGGTCATCCATTGTAGTGCATGGTTTCTAATTGTTGTACATTTTCTTGTGTATATTTCTAAATGGTCAGATACATGTGTGTATGTAAGTGGGTGTTAGTTCTTGTTTGTCAGCCTCTGTCACATGTCTGTTGATCTCATGTACCACAGGAAGTCCAGCAATGTCTCTTCTCTGTGTTGTTTCTTGTAAGTAGAGAGATGGTGGAAAAATCAGCATCAGTAATAATATAGCTTAACATAAAATGTCACTTTAACATGTTTTAACTCATGAGCTCATTGTCAGTTGTTTTATCATTCTATTTAATACATATGACTGATTTCTCATCACATCATTCCACGTCACCTCCATCTTCACGTTTGATATTCTCCGATGAGAATGTGTTGCCATCTAGTGGACCCTCAAACAAGTGCAGTCGATTCAGTCATGCAAATGCACACAGGGGTACAAACTTTAGGCAAGAAAACATTGTATGATTGCATTACTATGTGCATGTGATCCAAGTTGAGCTTTGTTGACTATGCTTTTTTCAATGAATTAGACGTGAAGATCGATAGTTTATCTCTAAAATCTCTGAATGAATTCCTAATCCAGACATTTTTATGAGACTCATTTCAGAAATCTTACCTCCTTAGGGTGGCCTAGTGGATAATAAACATTGCAGGTTTTATTGCTAGAAAGCAGAAACTGTGACCTGGAATGTTGACAAGGGAATTTTTATTGTGCCTATGAGCAAGACACTATTTTCCCTCTCTAAGACCCCCTGCACACCCTGATTCATTAATACAGCTATTAAGGAGCAGTTTTAAGTAATATTACTTTCAAACTGGGATTACTTTGTACTGGATCATTTGCTTCAGTTTCAGATTAATCCATTTAATATATTTTGCTCAGCTGCAAACTTTCCTCTATAGTTCTCACACAATTCAAGGTTTTCAATGTTATTTTTTTCAACACAAATGTCTGTTCAGATTTGACATGAGGAGTAAAGCAGTACTTCTGAAATATTTACATCACACTTAAACTATGAAATGTGCCAACAACAGCAACAGAATAGGATTTGAAATGCTTCTGTTATGTGAGGCATCTGTCACTGAGCAATTTAACAGGGGCTATAGGGATTAAAACGAACTGGGTCAGGGCAGAGACTGTGGAGTATTAAGGATATTTTTGTTTTTATTTTCTAAACCACAAATCTTTACTGCATAATCACCATACTCTTGCGAAACATATTTCCAAATAATCTCTAGTATCTGTTGGTCTTAATTTCTTGCCATGGTTCCATTCGTAAAGACTGCATTAGCAAAAAAGTATGTTTACAATAAAAAAACACATTTGCACAAGAAAACTACAAACTGAAAAACATACTGTATATTTGATATTTCCCACTAATAGAAGCATCAATCATGATGTAAACCCTGAATAATCCATTATATTGCACACTAGTAAGATCTTAACTCATGAGATTTAATCCTTAATAATAAGATCCATCATTTACTGTAAGAATTACAATATATTTGCATTGTCAAAAGGTTCTTTAATACCTTTATCAGAACAACAAAACAGGTATGTATTATTTAACTAAAACTTTTATTTATTCAGTAGAACATTATCTGTACAGAATCTGTCAAGAAACTGCTGTGTATTGTAAATATGGTTGGACAAAAAGAATGGTTGGATGTTGTCTTTTGTTCTACATTGATATTTTAAGAAGTAACCACAAATCTCTGTCATGTTTTCTTAAACAGTAACACTTTTAGAGTGAAGAAATCACCAAAGAGGACTCAGATTACTGAGCCATCTGCTCAAGTAAGTTAAGACGTGAGCGTACATTCACCTACACTCACACAGTCACTGCAGATGTTCATTGTGAAGATGATCTGTTTTTCTCCTTCGCTGTCACCTCATATCATAACAGTGTTGTCCTGTGTGCTCTCCGCTCTCGCCCTCCACTTCACACACACATAATCACCTGCAGGAGCACTCGCCTGATGCCAATCCCGAGCCTTCACAAGATCACGCCACAGATGAGGAGAAACTGGCTTCCTCCACCAATCAGAATTGGACTAGACATGACATAGAGGTGGAACTGACCTCTGACCCCCAAGATCTCCCACAGCCGACTGACTTTACAGCTTTTGTCAATGAGAACAGTTTACCAGCACAGAGTGATGGTGAGAGAGTGGAGGAGTCTCTTATTATGTTACTACATTATCTCTAATCACGAGCCTTGATTTTTCTGTCCAAAATAAGAGAAATGGTCCTAAAAATAAAAACTTTTTTTTTTTCCTGTTGATTTTGGGGTAAAATGGTTTTGTGAGGTTCACCCATCAGATCATTTCCCACATGATACAAGTTTGCCTACAACCCCAAATGACCCAAAGCTGACCCGTTTTATTAGCCTTTGACCTTCAGGGAACCACGTGCGCCCTAGGGCAGTTTCTGCCTGAAACTAACTGGGTCAGTAGTACAGAGGCAGATGAATTATAGTGCCACTCTCATATTGGTTCTGTCAGTCTGAACCGATGATCAGCATAGAAAGAATATTCTTTGAAAGCCTTATATTATTTTGAATTCCTATATAACCTTTATAAAACATTTAACCTGTTATATCTTCTCTCATTTTCTCTATTGTCCTTTCTGCAGTTACAGACTATGAGATTGAATACATGGAAAAGATTGGCTCCTCCGCACCTGTGAGTATCTAAACTTAGGGAAATTTTCTAAAAAAAAATGCGAGTGTGTGTGTGACAAACACCAAACTAATTTTAAATTACAGTGCTTTGTTTTTTCTGAATACATGTATGTTTTTTACAGCCTCTCTCGGTGAAGAAACCGTCACTTTATCTAAAGCTGGACTCTGTGACAGACAGTCCAACAAAGACTTCCAACATGCAAGATTCAGAGCCCAACTCTCCCTGCACTGGGTAAA
The DNA here is from genome assembly GCF_001515625.1 of Sinocyclocheilus rhinocerous. Taxonomy (NCBI): domain Eukaryota; kingdom Metazoa; phylum Chordata; class Actinopteri; order Cypriniformes; family Cyprinidae; genus Sinocyclocheilus; species Sinocyclocheilus rhinocerous. The sequence goes on along the minus strand of NW_015626033.1, from coordinate 2,273,354 downwards.
CTAAATGCACACACACACACACACACACACACACACACACACATATACATACTGTATAATCATATAATATTATATGTGACATATATCATATATTGCTTAAAAATGCAATGAAATTACTTAATAAGAGTAGTAGTAGTAGTCTGTGTGGAAATATTTTGTGTTTAAACAGGAAGTCTGTCTGTCAGTTAGTACCTGCTGCTAGACGACATAACTGCTCCGTTATGTTGACAAAAAGTCATTTCCGTTTAGTCAGCTACTGAGCAACTGTAAAACCATGAAGATTATGTTAAAGGAATATATTTGCTAAAGGTGGATTTTGTACACCACACTCTCAGAAAAAAAGGTACAAAACTGTCACTGGGGTGGTACCCTTTCAAAAGCTATGATAATGTTCTTTTATTTAAAGTATCAATATGTGCCTTTAATGTATTAATATGAATCATTTAGAGGTGAATAAGTTACAAAAATGTGCCTTTTAGCTTCTCTGCATTAGGGTACCATCCCAGTTGACAGCATTGTACCTTTTTTTCTGAGAAGGTATCATATAGATTGACTCAGACTGAAAGCCATAGAATTAGATTCTCATTCAATTCAATTCATTTCAAGTTTATTTGTATAGCGCTTTTCACGATACAAATCGTTGCAAAGCAACTTTACAGCAAATTAAGTTTCTACAATATTTAGTGGTAGCTTATCAGTGGTGACTGTCAGTTAATGTACATATGGCAGAAATGTATGGAAAAATCAATTAAAGACGTAATCAAACAGACGATGAACACTATTAACAGCAATTATTATATGATGCAATCAAACTTATAGCAAAATGTGGTAGTTCTATATGTTGCTTCAGGGTCCTCTGAGGGCTTGGCATCATCTCTTCTCAGGTGTTCTGGATCCAGACTGAAGCTTGTGTAAATCCTAGTTACCACAGGATGTCAATCCCAGCAGAAACAGAAAAATGGTTAGCTTAGATAATTTAGAAGTTTCGTCTGGTCTTGTTGAGATATATAATTGAGTATCATCAGCATAACAGTGGAAACTAATCCCGTGTTTTCTAACAATATTACCAAGGGGCAACATGTATATTGAAAATAGCAGAGGACCTAGGACAGTGATTCTCCATGATTCTCATGGGCTCTTTAAAAATTATTTACTGTACTTTGGCGATGTATTCCATGTGTTTAATTGTGTTGGTCTGATTCTTCACAGGAGCTTTGAGGAGATGGAGGCTCAGATCTCGCAGGGGAAATCACCTGTGCTGCCACCACGTGGTGCTCGTAACTCCTTGGCCTCAGAAAAAAGCAGAAAGAGAGACAGCCAGCCTCAGAGTCGAACGCAGAGCAATGAGAGAGATGGAGCGGTAAGTGCAAACCAGTCAAACCCCAAAAGTATCAGCACCTTTAAGGGTGTATTTATTTCATTATCTCAGATAATGTGGAGCTCGTACAGTCAAAATACAATAAAACACCACAAATGTGTGAAGATGGGGTTATTTTTATTTTGTTACTAATTGCACAGCTTATCTGATGCATTTACAATGCTACACATTTTTGTTTTCAGTCTTAAAGCGACAGTGCATCCTAAATAAATAAATAAATTCTGTCATTATTTACTCACCCCCATGTTATTTCAAAAACATATGCTGCATATTATTTCAGTTTAACATGAAAGGAGTCATTTTGACCAATGTACTGTACACTCCTTTTTTCTATATAACTGTCTGTTTCCAAATTATAATCATAGTAAATAATGACAGATTTTTTTTGTTTTTTTGAGTGAACTCTCCCTTTAAGACAATTATTTTGCTAGGCATGCAGCTTACTCAGGGTCTCCCCACCAGAATCAGTACCGCAGAATGTTTATTCATAAGCTTCATAAATCCATCATTGAAGTGTTATGATGCACTAGGCTAAATACAAGCTTGCCCTGCCTCACTGACACCCAGACACCTCCTACTCCTCTTGTCCCTCTTCTGCTCTCGGTCCCATCGCAGTCCCCCATCCAGGGCCCCATGGATCCCTCAGATCTACCCCTCTTAGACAGACTGTCTGATTCACCTGCCCCTCTCAGCTACCTGGAGCCTGATCTGGCAGAGACCAACCCCACTGCCTTCGCTCAAAAACTGCAGGTGTGTAGAGAGAATCCTACCAGCCAACTATCTCTTCTTCCCTGGACCTTTGCAGCTGTGTGT
>NW_015626033.1:2270514-2271110 GCF_001515625.1 Sinocyclocheilus rhinocerous | reverse complement strand
GTGTGTGTGTGTGTGTGTGTGTGTGTGTGTGAGTGCGTGTCTTCACTCAGCTGTTTTTCACTGTGTATTTGTTTGTCCCTCCAGTCTTTCATGTACCTTGTCTGCTTTGTTTTGTCTCTCATTTTTTGTTTGCCCCTAGAACTGGGGGTCAGGAGATGTTAAAGGAATAGTTCAACCAAAAAGGAAAATTCTGTCATATTTATGCATCCTCAAGTTCCTAGAAGCCCTAATTCCTAGAAGTAAATAGGAACTGGGGCTGGCAAGCTCCGAAATGAGTAAAAAACACTATAATACTACACTACCATTCAAAAGTTTGGGGTCAGTATAATTTAAAAAAAAGAAATTAATACAATTATTCAGCAATGATGCATTAAATTGATCAAAAGTGATTGACTTTTACATTGTTACAAATTTAGTTTTTAATAAATGCTGTTCTTTTGAACTTTCTATTCATCAAAGAATCCTAAAAGATCATGGTTTCCACAAAAGTATTATGCAGCACAACTGTTTTCAATATTGGTAATAATAAAAATATTTCTCGAAGGATCATGTGACATCCTTCAAGCCATCAGAGGAATAAATTAAGTTTTATATAT
>NW_015626033.1:2264778-2270439 GCF_001515625.1 Sinocyclocheilus rhinocerous | reverse complement strand
TGGAATTCATCTTAAGCAATGTTTTTTTTTTTTTTTTTTTGCTTTTTTGAACACAATAAAACAATCTGAACTTGATTTAACTATTGACAGTAACAAATCTGACCTAATATAACACTTAACAATGACAGTCAGAGATATGATATAAGTTAATAATATTTCACAATATACAGTAAGTGTTTTTTACTGAATTTGCGATCAAATAAATGCAGCTTTGGGGAGCACAAGAGACTTCTTTCAAAAACATTTTAAAAAATCTTAATGATTACAGATTTTTTAACTGTATAGTTTCAAGTCTTCTGAAATTTGATAAGTCACATGGACTACTTTTATGTTGCTATTATGGTGCTTTTTTTTTTTTTACTTTTGGTCCCCATTCCCTGTTATTACAAGGCATCTCTTTAGATATTCTGATATCTCCATTTGTGTTCCACTGAAAGACAGAATTTTAATTTTGGCTGATTTATCCGTTTAAAAGTAAAAGTAATAAAAATCCTAGAAAGGGTCGATGGATCTCTCCACATACACAACGTTCACAGTAAAATGTGTATGAGTGTCTGTTTGTGTGTGTACAGTATTTGTAAGCTTTTTGCCCCTCAGGTTTAGTATTTGCGTGAGGCTGGTACAACTCTAACCCCTCTTTTCCTCCTTACCCCATCCCCACTTCATGGGTCACTCCCCCTTTCCTCCCCTCAACCCTCCCTTGTGGCCCAGGAGGAACTGGTGCTCGCAGCCCTGAGGATAGAGGCTCTACAGGTAGCCAAAAACATCTCTCAGAGCCCCACTTTGTCCACTGTGCCCCCTCAGGTACTGCGCTGAGCCAGCCCGCACCCGTGTGAGTGTGTGTCCAAGCACGAGTGTGTGATACCCCCTTCTGAACCGAGCCCCCTGACTGCACCCTTGGGTATGAGTATGAATACCCACCCATAAACTACCTCACCATACTGTGGACGTGACATCTCACCCTGGTTCTTTAACCCGGCTCCTGACCCCCGATTGGTGCTCCTTTTTTCCCAATCCAACACCCTCTTGAGCAAAAGAGGTGTGTTTTTCCCAGGGCTTTGTGACAATCCTGCATGTTCGCTTGGACAGGAGATCCATAGAAACAAAGGTCAATGTGACTTGGAAATTTACGCTGTATATAGGCTCTATATTATTACATCAAATATGAATGGTTTGCAGATTTCATAATTTAAATGCTTATCCTAAACAGAGTGTTTATAGCTGAATTCCTTGTCACATTCATGCTAGTTCCTGATTTCGATTTGTTACTAATTTACACTAACTCATTTGAATACAGTGGGTATACAGACCATCTGTATGCCTGGTTTGAGGCCGCTGGCGTGGCTTCACATGAAGCTTAGCTCAGATCTGCTTTCAGTCATGTTGGATGAGTGACCGTCACCTCTGTCTCAGCATTTGTACAGGAAATGGAATGAACAGACTAATCTCGTATACACAAACATGCACACGTACTACAACCTCTCTAACATGCCTCATATTCTTGCCGCTCCATTCTCATCATGTTGTCTTGCACGCTTCACAGTCTCGCCTCAAGAAGCCCAGCCCACGCCGCTGGAATCTCAACGGTTCTCACATGGCTAAAGTAAGAAGGACAGAAAACGTCCCCTCTAAAGTCTAACTAGGTCTAGTCCATATATTCTAATCCCACTGTCCCTGTACCACCTTTAGACTAAACCACCATTAGTCAGAAAACTAGGTCTGCAGACAAGAAACATCTCATCCTTCTCTTGTCCTTTCTGTTCACTGCACCAAAAAAACCCCTAATCATTAATTGTCCTTTTTCTATTTTAAAATATATAAAAATATATATATATATATATTTTTTTTTATATATACACTGTCTTCAAATGTTTGGGTTCAGTAAAATTAAAATGCTTTTTTTTCCCCAGCAAGAATGCATTAAATTGATTAAAAGTGACGGTTAGACTTTCACATTGTTACAGAAAATTTCTACTTCAAATAAGTGCTGTTTTTTGAAATTTCTATTCATCAAAGAATCTTGAAAAAATAATGTATCATGGTTAAGCAATAAAACTGTTCAACATTAATAAGGAATAATAAATATATAATAATTAATAAATGTTGCTTGTGCATCAAATCAGAAAAGTGACGCTGAAGACTGAAAATTCACTTTTGTGATCACAAGAATAAATTAAATTTTAAAATATATTAAAGTAGAAAACACTAATTGTAATAATATTTCACAGTAATGCCATTTTACAGTTTTTTTATCAAATAAATTCAGCCTTATTGAGCATACGACTTTTTAAAAAAACATTTGAAAAACTTTTTGACCAAACTTTCGACAACAAAATATCTCAAATTAGAATCTAAACTCTTTAAAGGACAGTCTCATACATATTAAAAACACATAAACTCTAACCCATTTTCCAGACACATTTAATATGACTATCCACATAACATTTTATAGATCTCATAACTTTTTTTTTGAGTAATAGGTTTTGTCTCACTGTCAATACTAGTGTGGTTATTTTTGTAGAAAACTGCAGGAAAATCTACACAGACAGATAGCAAACTCTGTCGCAGGACGTCCCGTATTCCACAGGTATTGTTTCTGCCCCTGAATAACCTCTAGATTTCATTTCCAAAATAGAGTTGATCTTTAATGTATCAAAAGTATTTCTGGAATAGTACTGATACATTTTAGGATTATGGAGTGCTTTCATATATAAAAAGAGTTGACACTGTATTATATAGCTGGAGTAATGAGGTTCAGTGATGACTACCCTGAATTGATGATCTTCTTAAAATATTCAATATTTTAACATACATTATTAGATAACGCTCTTCCTGAAATAGTCTCACAGACACATTTCACATGCTGCCTCAGCACATTCTCCATGACGTGCTCTTTATTTTACCTTTTCATTAGCAGTAATTTATCCTTCATGGAAATACATGCACAGCTGCTCTGCAGATAACAGGAATACATCACAACCCCATGCTGTACTGAACTCTGTCTTGTCAATATTCATTTTAAAGCTTTTGTTTCTCATTTGCATTTAGAGTTATTCCTCTGCCTCATTTCTCCCCCTCTGCTGACTGTGTTTATGATTGGTGGTGACAAACATGCTGTTTTCTTGGGCTGGATCACGCATTCAGGGAGATTCTAGATTAGGTTATGCAGTGAGTGCCAAGACTCAGATCTAGACTATGTTTAATGTACAGTATGTGGTCATAGGAGATCTGAGATCAACACTCCAACTCTAAATATGACAGAGCACCATTTCAACATTTTGTATTAGGTTTTAATTTCAGTTTGTACCTCCCATATGACTATATGCCTCATCCATGATCTGAGTGCATTCCAATAATGCAGTAAATGGTATTAGGCATAAATTCTCTTTGCAGACCAAACATGTGGTGGGCATTCTGTATTTGCACCCTAACACATGGCCCCCTACCTTGTATAAACTCAATTAATCTCCTAAGCCAGCTCTGTTAGGAAGAATTAATCAGCTTTAATCAGCAAGTGGGTTTAAGGGCTAAACATGATGATTATTCAGTAACTACACCCCATCACTGGCTATAAAGAGGCCTTATGAAAACAGTTGCTTTCTGAAAATGGTACATGTGAATATTCAGAAGGTAGTTATTAAATTACAGTACATTTACTGACAGTACATCTGTGCTTTTGTTTGTGCCTTTGAAGCAGATATTCATAAAACGTGTCTGTCTTTTCCTGTAGGATGTATGCAAATAGTGTGTTTTGTATGGTCTTTTACGGTCTTTTGTTGTAGCTGGTTGCATTAAGGGTATTTTAGGATACAGTCTTTTTTCATGCACTTTATTTAATCTCCGAAAACTAACATAAGGATCAACCTGTACTCCTGCAGTCCTCATCTGACACAGCATTCCCTCTCTGATCCGGTCACAGCCGCAAACCTTTCATGACAAACAGCTTTTCACACCCATCTCACATTGGGGATTGTCAGTCATAACATTCCAGCGGGCCAGTCGCAAACTGCTGGAGGCTTTTGAACCCAAACTAAGAGCCTGCTCTCCATGGCATTATGGCTTTGCTGAGTAGAACCTGTAGATGATGTGCTGCCTCCCTCCAAGATGTGTAAAGTAAATGTTGTTCTACAGAAGTAAACTCACAGGTTTTTCATGGTTTCTCCACAACTCTCTCCTCTGCAGCAGAGAGAAACGGCCTCACCAGGGGACAGCGGGGTTTCGAAGAGCTCCCTCTATTCACGAACAGGATACATTGAAGGGGAAAGCCCTCATCTGCCACGTGACATGGACCACTCTCTTGGCATTGCCCGAGAAGAGGTATGTACTCACCCATTGCATGATGCCACACCACAATAATAATAAAAAAAATTTATCTTAACCTGTATCTTAGTCTTGTCATTTCACATTTTGTGAAAATTTAACTTAAGGTAAATCTGTAAATGTAAATAAAGTGGTTAAAGCTCTGGGTTAGGTAATATTTAATATTTAATTTTGAAGGGGTGGTTAACGCCACTTTTAATTCTGGGTTCTGAAACCCTGCATTTGCAGTGCCAAAATGACAACCAATCATAAAAGGCTTCAATGCACACATTGTTAAATTTTCACAAACTCTGGACAATCAGAGAAACGTTCCCATGCTGTGTTCATTTTCAGTATCGGAGGGAAGTTCAAAATGTTGATATACTGGAGTGATGAGAGAGTATTTTTCTTCTGTATTTCAGAAGATTTAAAGTCAGCATGAAATGAGATTACTCACTTTCTCATATTTCAATTTTCTGATGAAATGAAAGACTATTCCAATGATTTGGTCTGCTTAAACCCCTTCCCTTTCTTATGACTGACTGCAAGCTCGCACTCATTATTGATTGCAACGCCCACATCTCAAAATCCAATCAACAACCGATTGATAGAACCAAGTCTATGCCTTAAATTTGATCTTTTTCAATAAACTGTTTTGCTCAGATATACATCACAATAAAAGATCTGTCACTACTTCCATTTCATCGCTATAATATTATAATATTACCCTCATAAATATGCAAATACTACAAATTTTTACAGTGCGAGACATGGCAAAGGACATCCCAGATTCGCATGAACCCAGAATGACACTGGTTTAACAATTTCCAGGGTGTAAAGTGTGTGAAGTAACGCTCTTCTTATTTCAGATTGTTGTGAAAGAGAAAGAAGCCATGGAGTGGAAGAGAAAATATGAAGAGAGTAGACGGGAAGTGGAGGAGATGAGGTGGGTGTTCTCAAAGGACAGAAATTCCTGTGCCCTTGTGAGCTATGACGAGTGAAGCTTTTCCCCATTTCTCCCCACTTTTCCCATCACTTAATGTCCTCTCCAGTGTTGGGCAAGTTACTTCCAAAATATAATACATTATATTTTACTTATTACTTCCTTTTAAAAGTAATTAGTTACATTACAATATTACTGTCTCTGAATTGTAATGCGTTACACTACTTTTAAGTTTGTGAGTTACTTTCACTTCAAGCACAAACCGCAATTAGCCTACATTCAGAAATAATAGCGGTAAATAAAGCGGAATGTTATAGGCCCTAATGAACAAGCAGTAAACACAATAGCAAGCCTATAGGCTATTTTAGTTCTCCTCGCTCCACAACAAATCCTTTAAATGTAACTGTATTAAGAACAAA
>NW_015626033.1:2264152-2264616 GCF_001515625.1 Sinocyclocheilus rhinocerous | reverse complement strand
TCAAGCCCGCCGGCCGCCGCTCACTCAAGCCCGCCAGCCTCCGCTCACTCTAGCCCGGCTTCTGCTCACTTTAGCCCGGCCTCTGCTCACTCTAGCCCGGCCTCCTTTAAATTTAACTGTATTCAGAACAAAACAAGAATGAAAAATATAAGTTGCTAAACAAGCCAAAACAAATTAATTTAAAGCGAAACTGAAAGCAAACGCCTTCTCACTCATGCAGCCTACCTCTATCATTCGGCACGAATCCAAATGTTTCCATATTCACGATGTATTTGAATGCTAAACTATTAGCCTATTTAGTATGTAAACCATGCTTTTGTAGGCTACTTAACGCGCTTTCCGAGAAAAAAAAAGAAAAAGAAAATATCACACATGAACAAATATGTGGTGGCCCGAGCTCAGGCTGAACAACACGGATTGTACGGACGATTTTAATTAACCAGTGTATCTATATTTGGTTGACT
>NW_015626033.1:2246660-2264142 GCF_001515625.1 Sinocyclocheilus rhinocerous | reverse complement strand
TGCATTACTGAGATTGTAACGAGTAATAATATTACCCAAATTTTATTAGTAATGCGTTATATTACTGCGTTACAGCAAAAAGTAATATACTACTGTAATATCGTTACTTTTGTAATGCGTTACTCCCAACACTGGTCCTCTCTGTAAACTTCAAATCAATAAAACTGTCAGAAATGTTCATTCACTACATATGTTTATTAGCTTACAGTATATCCCTGTGAATTCAACCATAAAGGCTCTGCTTACAGCTCCATGCATCAACCTCAATCCACCTCTCAATCTGTTTATCTTTACTTTTATTTTAGGATGCGCTTGTCATCTCGGTTTCCTTTCCGTGAACTTTTGCAGAGCGCAGCGCCACAAAAATGAACCAAACTTATTTTACAGCATATTTTACATTATTGTCTTTTTTCTTTTGTTTTGTTAATCTGTTAATTATTTGAGTCAAATATATTTCGCTTATTAATTCCTTTTATATGTAGACTATGATTTAATAAAAACAAATTATTTTTAGTTAAACTTAATTTATGTTGCTTGTCTGCACTCATCCGCCGCATTCTTTCTCTTCTCCGACCCCGCACTTCAAATCAATAAAACTGTCAGAAATGTTCATTTACTACATATGTTTCTTAGCTTACAGTATATCCCTGTGAATTCAACCATAAAGGCTCTGCTTACAGCTCCATGCATCAACCTCAATCCACCTCTCAATCTGTTTATCTCTTTCCTACGTTTTTTTTAAAGTCGAGCGTAAGCAGAAAGCCAATTAAAGAGGGCCTTAACATGTCAGATGTGCCAGAGCTGGAGGCAGGAAAAGGGAGGGAATAGACGAAAGATTTGTTTTCACCCATCCAGAAAACTCATGAAACACAATTTTCTTGACACAAAATTAAATGCCATTTTAAGGGGTTTTATATTAGATTCTGCTTTACAATCTCCTAACTAAGGGTTCAAATCAGGTGACAGTTTTATTAGATGTTTAGCATTTTTGAAGTATTTGTCACCTTGCTGCACTTTTAATAAAAATGCAGTGTTGTCTAATTCAGAAGACAGTTGACTGAACCAGGACATGTTTTAAAGCTGTCCTTTTGTATTCAAGGGGCAAAGTGAACAAGGTAATCGGGAAGGGTTGCGGATTACAGCCAGCTGGACTAGGCCTTGTTAGTGTGGATAAGAATGGGGCTTAGTTCATTAGCCTGATTGGGCTCAGGATAAGGAAGGCCTAAGAGGCTAAGGAAGACATAGCTAATCCATTCGCTTACTGTGCCGGCAACCTGCTTTTCTCCAAGCAAGTCTTTCTGCCAGCCGAACTCTTGTAGTCAAACACATGACATAACAAATGCCAGTTTCCTGACCTTTCATGTAATCAAGCTTATTCAGAATTTCATTGTGATTGTCACCTCAGAATGCACTGTTCTATTAGTTTGCATTTGCGTTATCAACCAGTCCTGACATCTGGCACAGAGCGGATCTTGCTGTCTTTTTTGCACTGCTGGTCTTTTTTATAGACCTTTTCTCAAACATCTTCCATTACCAGCTCATAAGTGTTCAGGAAACTGCTCTGATACTGTAACTTTCCAAATAAGCTCATCATAATGTAAAGTCGCCAAAATACTATCAAGTCCACTCAAGCTAGAAAAAAGTAGCTACAACAGTAAAATTTCATTTTTATTATCACTGTTGCTTATAAAAATAGCTTAATATTTTTTTGTGGAAACCACGATACATTTTTTTTTCCAAGATTGTTTGATGAATACAAAGTTCAAAAGGACAGAATTTTTTTGAAATAAAAATCTTTTGTCAATTTACTAGATTTTTTTTTACTAGATAAAAAAAACCGTTTTAACCGGTAGCGTACATTTAAACTAAAGTAATAAAACTAGAATAAAACGTATATAATTGATTAGAAACAGTTTTTTTAAAACCAGTTCATTAAAATTATCCATTCAGCAGATTTTCTACAATGAAATAAAATTTGTGACTATTTATATTTACTTTTGTGACTATTTACTTTTTATAAAAACGAATTAAGAGGTGCTGAGTAAGTCTTTCAAAGGTCCTCTCATCTCACCATGTCTCCGTGGTTTGGACATCTTTGAGTGTGTGTAAAGTAGCTACAACAGTAAAATTTCATTTTTATTATCACTGTTGCTTATAAAAATAGCTTAATATTTTTTTGTGGAAACCACGATACATTTTTTTTTCCAAGATTGTTTGATGAATACAAAGTTCAAAAGGACAGAATTTTTTTGAAATAAAAATCTTTTGTCAATTTACTAGATTTTTTTTTACTAGATAAAAAAAACCGTTTTAACCGGTAGCGTACATTTAAACTAAAGTAATAAAACTAGAATAAAACGTATATAATTGATTAGAAACAGTTTTTTTAAAACCAGTTCATTAAAATTATCCATTCAGCAGATTTTCTACAATGAAATAAAATTTGTGACTATTTATATTTACTTTTGTGACTATTTACTTTTTATAAAAACGAATTAAGAGGTGCTGAGTAAGTCTTTCAAAGGTCCTCTCATCTCACCATGTCTCCGTGGTTTGGACATCTTACAACCATTTGCAAAGCTTGAAGTAATATTAAGATTACTCACACGTCTGTTGTGCCTCCTGACACCTTGCAAAATTGCTGTTTTCGCAATAAACACTCCATCGGATGTGGTAAACTAATGGAACAAACCCTGATGTTTTTAGCTACTTCACTGTCCCTCAGACCAGGGGCCAGTTGCATAAACTTAGCCGTTAGCTAGTCTTATTAATCAGTCTTATTTTTTGTATTCAACTTAGACTAATCTATGCTTTTATATAACTGAATAAAAAAAAAATATATATATATATATATATATAAACAGTCTGTGTTGATGCATTCAATTTATCTAAAGTAACAGTAAAGTCAGTACTGATATATATATATATATATATATATATAGATTTAGAATTGCCATCATAGGAATAAGTTCAAATTAAAAAATTTAAATATAAAATCATTATAAAGTTATATATATAAACATGTTCTTTAAACATCCTGAAAAAAGTATTATGGTTTCCACAAAAGTATTAAACAGCACAACACCGATAATAGTAAAAAAAAATATTTCATAATAAAATGATTTCTGAAGGATCATGTGGCACTGAAGACTGGAGTAATGGCTGCTCAAAATTTAGCTTTGCCATCTCAGGAATAAATTACATTTGAAAATATATTAGTATAGAAAGCTGATTTTTTAAAATTAAAATATTTCACAATTTTACTGTTTTTGATCAACATATTGTAAGAAACATCTTTCATATTTAAAAAAACAACAACAACAACAACATTCAGAGGTTAACATGATTTTTTGGATTCTGTTTATAGAATAAAGAGATTGAAGAACTGACCAAAATTTGTGATGAACTGATTGCCAAGATGGGAAAGAGCTAGCCGTCCATTCGACAGAGTTCTGTCTGTACCACAAAGGGACAAAAGAACAATAACTGGACAAGAGTGTAAAGATGGAGGAGCAAGGTGAAATTGTTTCGGTATTGTTTTTTCCTCTTTCTAATGGACAGAACAATGAACTAACCAAACAAAAGGATCTCACACTACTGACGTCTTCACATAAAACTGGAGTCCCTAGGACTGGGAGAACACTAGTTTCTGGCTGTAATTATTTTCTCTTCATTTTAATGTTAATGTACACCACCTTACCAATGTTGAGGGTCTTGTGAAAGTACTCCCCATCAGTAGAGACTTTTTTGAGAGTCTGTATAGTACACACACACACACACACGCAGAGAGTATGTGTTTATAGTGAGTCTGAGGTTATGAGTGCTGTTGCCATGACAACCACTGATGGAGCCGACTGTTAAACTGATTCCTGTGGTTCCCTCTTCTTAAGTTGAAAACAGAAATGACCAGAGAGAATATATATAATATAAAACAGATGAATTAATCATTTAGTGGTCACAAAGTGGTATTCATGATCATAAAAAATGCATGTTGTAGGCCTTGACGGTTTTGTAAATATGAAAATGACTTGAAAATAGTAAAGGAACATAACTGCAGATTTTGATACTGTTAGTTTATCTGCTTCCTTGTGTATCTTTGTAGATACTTGTTGTTCATTTGTTTCGTTGTCTTCTAGCAACACTGATGTGTGATTTTATTTTTGGATTTATTTTGATATATGAATGAACCCACGTGTCACTGTCAGTGGTTCTGAGCTAATATAATCTGAATGGTTTTGTCTCAGTCCTGGTATAGCTGATGTTTCAGACAAATGAAGCTCTGTCGGCTATACAGGACATGCTTACAAAGTGCAATAAAAGATGGCAATACAACTTCTGTTTATCTGACCCATATCACACAGACACAGTCAATATGCAAAATGTAAAGGCTTGATGTTTGATGTAATAACAATCACATTTACTTATTAATTTAGCAGATGCTTTTAGCCTCCCACTAGGGCATTTTAAGAAAGCAATGTTAATGAACAAACAATGAATCTTGCTGACATGATCCAACGTATGTGCATAAAAAGATGCATTAGTTAGCTGACAGATGGGTCTTAAAATCACGCCAGACAGACCATATTAGTGCCAATTACATGCTGGCACAGAACCAAACTGGTTCAAAAAAAATGAGTCAAAGTAGAATTTAAGAAAAATAGGACGAAGAAAGAATCTGAAATGTTGGAATGAAAGAAAAATAAATAGAAATGGAAAGAAAGGGATGATTATTTTTATAGGTGATGTTGCAAAGATGATTGTATACATAAGTATATACATTATAAATATACTATATAATTCATTATAAATCAAATAAAATTATATATTTTATTATATCATTTTATTAAATACTGTATATATATATATATATAAAATAGGAAGTAGTTAGTGTTGGAAGAGTAATTATTACAGTAATATATAATTATAAGTTTATCTATTCATTCATTTGATATGGACTGAAGGTTTGATTTTTGGTTACCCTTACCACATGCACATATTCAAATAAGGAAACAAACAAATGAACGGTAAAAGTAGAATTTAAGAAAGAAAAAAAAATATTGGAAGGAGGAAGAATTAAAACAACAGAAATGTTTTTGGAACAGAAAGAATTTTATAGGTGGTGCTGCAAACATACTAACAATATTATGTATGTTTTGAGATCATTTGACTAAATACTATAATATACAGTAGTATAAAATGAAAGCAGTTTTACTATGTGTATAAAAATAGAATTGTATTATATGTAATAAAACAGCTTCCGTTTTATTAATTTATCACTGAGAATGCAAACAAATGAGATTACATTTAGGAATATAATAACAAATAAAAAATAAGTAGTTAATGTGGGAAAAAAGAGGCAAATGGAAGTAACAATTATAAGCTGATCTATTTATTAATTTAGGGTAAAGGTTTTGTTTTGGTTACCCTATATTTCAAGTAGCCTTTGCATCGACTGTTTGATTGGTTCACAAAGAGAAATTATGTGAGTTTGGTCACTGATAAACTAATACGCTGTATGGAGGCATTAGTTGAATGAAATCTGTAGGGAGCATCAGACCCCCGGCTAGCATGCAGCACTGTATGAGTGGAGCACAGTAACCGATCCCTCATCTCTGATTAGTGGAGATGGTGAGGATCCATTCAGATCTTAAGACCGAAGCACAGGCCTCAGTGGACTGGCTGGTAATCTGTGTGTCCTCACTGCCATTGGGTATTAGCTCTCCGAAAGCAGGGCTTAAGCTCAGGGGTTTTAAGAGCAAACAACCTGCTTTTCACTGTGCTAACTTGACAGCCATAGACCACCGGCAACATGAGAGCTCTCCATTTCTTCATGCTGCTGGGCCTGTGCTTCATCCTCCTCGCTGCTCACAGTGAGTACTTCTCTCTTGTTGTTTTTTCTACTTTTTAACTCCTATCTCTTCTCAGTTACTGCATGTGTGCCACACTCACAAGTCTTCCACACTCACAAGTCTTGATTTGCTTTTCACTCAAGACTTCTCAGTCTGGTATTTTGGCTTTTTTCTTTGTCAATTTCATCATTTTTATTTCATTTCGTTTCTCTGGTTTCCTCCTTTTGAGGTGTCCTCCTTATGACTGAGAATATCTCGTTGGCCTTGAGGAAGGTGTTAAACGACTATCAGAAAATAATTGGTGCAATTCAATCCCTTAAACAGATTGAGGGCTAAAAGAGTTTACAGGTCTTTATTTTTATTAGATTGCTGGACCCAAAAAAAAGAGAATCTCTACCTGAAGTACATTACAGAAACAGCAGTGCATTAAATAGTAATGGTGTAAAACACAATTCAACAGCAAAACATTACTGAAATTTGAGAACCAAGTGCTAATTAAGTTTAGAAAAAGCAGTTATTTATTTAATTACACATTGAAGCTAATACACTCTCAGAAAAAAAGGTACAAAAGTTGTCACTGGGGCGGTACCTTTTCAAAAGGCACACCTTTGTATTTAAAGAGTCCATATTGGTACCTTAAAGTGATATTAGTACCTAAAATTTACAAAAGGTACCGCCCCAGTGACAGCTTTTGTACCTTTTTTTCTGAGTGTACTAAATGCAAATGGGGGTAATTTAAGTAAAGCTAAGGAGCTAAATTAATTTATTAATTTATTATTTAATTTATTAATTCAGTCCAAAACTATTCAAATATATATTGACAAACAATGGCTAAAATATTTCCAATTAAACAACAAGTATGATTGTGCTATAGTACAGAACTGTCTGGATATAGTTGACAAATAGCAGCTGAGGTCAGGCATAGAGAAACTGGAGACTGCTTGTTCTTTCTTGTTATGGATGTTGTGTGCAGATGATGCATAACAACTTTATTTTTAACCTCTGTCTGAAGGTTTTTGGTGTGGGGAACAAAGGAGACAATAGCATTAATTCCAAACCAGTGATTTGTTTCAAATATTTATACATTTGATTTGTGTGTGTGTAGTTGAATAATACCTTTAGTGACTTATGTGACATCATGGATGAGTATCCGATTCAACAGGGTGTTCTATACAGTTCTTATATAAATGTTACTCCAAACATTCTGAAATATTAAATATTTACAGTCTTCAGTGTCACATGATAATCTAGAAATCATTCTAATGATTTGCTGTTAAAAACATTTCTCGTTATTAGTGTTGGATCTCTGAGACCAACTCAATAGACAGGAAGTAACAGTTTATTGTCCATTTTAGGGGTTAAAGCATGCCGTTTTAGATAAATGCTTTGAAAAAGAATGTGACCTTCACGCTGGTGTTATACTTTAAAAGTTTACCTCATTTCAAACAGCTTGAATAGCCTGCCTGTAAAATCATTTTGAGTCTATCCTGTGAACTGAAGGTTTAGCTATCAAAGAGAGTGACTCAGAAGCAGCAGAAGGATGTCTTTAGGGTGAACTAACAGTTCTAAGACACACATAGCAGATACTTTAAAAAGGAATGTCTGTTTCTGAAGGTGTTACAGTCATAGAGTTTATGTGTCTGATCTTGATGGATTGAACTGAAAAAAAAAGCACTTTTTGGGAGATGATAGCAAAGAGGCACATGCAAAAGGCTTAACCACAGCATGTACTGCTGGGCTTTTACAAGACACTGCCATGTTTCTCTGCTGGGACTTCTGTTGACTTCCCTGGGGTCTGTTAAACAAAAGTGGAAAAAATGGGTAAAACGTCAGCGTTCTGTTTAGACTTCACAGACCAGTGAAGTTAAGATCAAGATTTGTAGATTATCGTTTAGGGTCTTCTAAGAAAAAAAAAAAGGGTTTATGTTGATAGCATGTTTGTTGCTGTTTAAAGCTGCTTCATCATGGAAATAGAAACAGTGTGCATCATTATATGTGTGTCATTATGAAGTACAGTAACATTTTCCTGTCTCCACACTAGAAATGAAATGGCATAAAATACATCAAGCTTTGTTTAGTCAAATGCATTGGATGTTTGCAATTATTGTGTCACCGGTGAGACAAAGTAAAATTTGCCTTGATTGTTGGAGCCGTTGCATTGAGCCATGGTTCTCATCTGGACACAGAATATTTCCTTCCTTTCATTTAATCGTTTATGCATCCTCTTTAAAATCTGTGACAAAAAGGTCAAAAAAGAGGCAAAAAAAGTAAAAAATATGAAAATAGAATAAATTGTGTGGAGGTATATTTTTTAATTATTGTTTTTCATCGTGTTAATTTAAAAACATTAAAATAACATAAATCTATGTGACAAAAATTGCATAAAATATTATCATTTATTTTTTAGAGTATGTATCTGTTTTTTGTTTTTTATTTTTATTATTACTTTACCCTTACTGACAAATTGTTGTTGTTGTTTTTTATTTATTGTTAATAATCATGTTTAATACAAGAACGCACATTTTAATGCATTGACTGAAAAAAAATGAAAGAAATAATAAATTAATAAACAAAATAGTGTATCATCATCATCATCATCATCATATTGATACTACTACTAATAATACTAATTAATAGATTTTATTCTCAAGTAACTTCATTATTATGTTTTATTTTTACTGGAAAACAAGACAAAATTAAGAAAAGCAATAAATATTAATTGGTCAGTACTTACACTTTAGGCCTTTTTTTGAGGAATTTTAATGTTGAATTACTTTTGCCTCTTTGTCTGTATTTAGGTGAGGCACTGAAGTGTTACACCTGCATGGGCTCTACAGATGAAGACTGTAATCGCCAAGGATCCAAAACATGTCCGAGCTACTCAGATGCATGTGCTGTTGTCCGTGGACATGGCAGTAAGTTTAATGGGTACATAGTTAATAGTTAATCTTCCTGCATGGATGGATGAGAGGAAACTGGGCGAGAACATTTTTTTATTTCCTTGGATGTGGGTGATAAATCACAGAGGGATAAATCTTTAGAAAAATCATTAACGACTGTGTGTGTGTGTGTTTTAAGGGGAAGCACTGGATCAGGTTGGTGTTTAAGGAAGACAGACTGCTCTGTCTGGCTCCAGCTTAGAAATAGCAGGAGGTCTACAGCTTCCTTATGAGGATCAAGGCACATTAATATGTAATCATGCTCTCATACCGTTCTTGTCCTCTTAGGCGGCGTAATGAAGTCGTGCTCGTACAAATCCTTCTGCAGCCAGGCTAACAGCCAGGGCTACAGAGCTCCAGGGGTCAAAGTTCACTGCTGCTACTCCGATGACTGCAATGTGGCAGGACACGCCACCAGAATCAGCACAGGCTTCAGCTTCCTCCTGGGCCTTCTGTTATTCGTCTGGCATCTGCTGTCAAACTAATGCTACCCTAGACAAACTGACCTGGTTATTAAAGACCATTACCATTATGGAACTCTGTATACTCTGTGATTGTTAACATACATACTGATAATATACCACACTGCAAATGTCAGCAAGTGTACTGCCATGGGATTGTGCATGCAATGCGTATTAGGTTAATAAAGCACACACACATACAGAACTTCACATATACAGATTTTGTCACATTTCTACTCTGCATAAAGGAAATGTATTTATTGCTCAGACTTTCTAGGAATTCAAAAAGCCAAACGCCTTTTTATTATGTAGGCCAAATTAATTTAAATGAACTCTATTATAGGGATGGTTCACTTAAAAATGAAAACCCTGTCACCATTTACTCACCCTCATGTCTTTCCAAAGCACAGAAATATTTATAAACCTTTTTTTTTTTTTACCATATTTGTTTGAACAACTATTTTCATTGTACTGCAAGCAAAAGAACAGCTGGAACATTTTACTAGATAACTACAATTGTGTACCTGAGTAAATAATGACAGAATTCAGAATGTTTTTTGGTGAATTATCTATTTAAAAGCCATTTTGTTGTTATGAACAAAAAGGTTGGTATAATTAAGAAAGAGATGTTTTAAGATGAGCCTCAAATATGTTGTAAATGAATGTGTAGTTTAATTTTCATGTCTCTCTATACATGGAAATTAATATGAAGATAACACTCTCTGGCTTGTTTGGCTTTTGTGCTTGATTGTAAATAAACACTGATTTTTCCTTATGGTTCAATGGTTCATTCATTCATTCATTTAGAATTTAGTCCGGAAACAGCGAGCATGACAAATGGGTAATTTTGTGTAAATGGGTGTATTTGTTATTCATACATACACGTGTATAATGTTACCTGACATGATAAAAATGATTGAACATCTCTATCAGTCTGCAGATCTTATTTTGGAGAACATCTAATCTAATCATTATAGGCCTACTATCAGGAAGGTGAAATATGTCTTTTATTTTCTGATTTTTATTCATTTATTTTTTAATGAAGTGTTTCTTCAAAGAATTGATTGACGGATGAAGTGTTTCCACCGACGTCCTCAACTGCTTTACCTCTACTCAACACAAGGTGCCGCTGTAAATTAACAAATCAACAGTAATCAAGCCGTTAACGCTGTTGGAACTCAGGCAAGTTCAAGCCCAGAGCCCACCCTGAACACCTGACCTGGCCAAGGTAGGCACATCTAGCGGACGGATTGTTTGTACTCGCATTGTACTTCTTAAGTTTTTAAACATAACCTCTTTCAACCGTCTTGAAGTTTATAATAGGCTATTAATCGTCACTGGTGTGGCGGCGTCAACATGACGTGTTGTGCTTATTTATTCAAAAAATTTGAGAGTTTATGTCGTCTTTATTTATGATTAACGCTAATCCTTGCTTATGTTTGGTTGATCCATCAATTAACAGTGGCCAAAAATTAATTTTAAGCAAGCAAAATGCATTTAGAAAACTTGCTTCTCAAATATTTATCCCAGAGTAGCCATGATCGCCTTAACTATTAGGCTATTATAGTCCAATTTCTTCGTAGTAAATATGGGCTGTCCTTCAAAATGTGCAAGAAGCGTTCAGAATCATTCTGTAATTTTAATTAATTAGTTCATTGTATTTATTTAGCCTATTATAGGCCGGTGTATTTTTAATTACAGTAGTATATATCTATCTATCTATCACTTAGTTGCCCTTTTTTATTGTCAGTTCACTCGCGTTGGCTATTTTTCTTTTGGAGGTTTTATTTCTGAGCCTTAAAATTTTGTTAGTCATAAGTCAAAGCAGGACATGAGGTTATTTAAGCTGTAATTTAAACCCTGCCCTTTCTGTCTGTTGTGATTTCTGTTGCGACAGTGCTTTTCTTTTATTTCTCTCACTTTTGCATTGGATAAACCTTCTCTCTTCTCTCATCCCTCTGCTGAGTCTTTCTTTTGACAGACAGGTGTGATAGTGTGAACGAGCTGCCCCAGAGGGGGATAAAGAATGACCCCAAACTGTGATACTCCAGGGCCGTTCCACTGGGTGCTTTTCTTGTGTCAGTCCTCATCAGCTTTATTTGGAGATTTCATTCTCACTATCAATAAGACCTAATAGTGCTGTGGGTAAAGCTGCAGATCACTAGGCTAGAGAGGTAAAATCAAGTGTGCATCTTCCAGTTATTCAGCGATCTCATTTTTAAGGCTCCTGAAATGGCAATATGGGAGTTTTCCTCCATGAAAACTTCTTCAGATGTTCTGATGTCTATTGACTAACATTTTCAAAGCTTGCACTGACATTTTATCGTAGTACACCAGAGAGGTACCTTTGAGCTTATAGGGAAAACGATATCCAAAAAAATGTTTTAACATTTTTTTATTAAAATATGCTACCGCTTGCCATCTGTGGCATGCGTAAAGGTCATTGCTATGGTGACCATCCAGGAAGAAATTGCTCATTTGATCATCCCTAGGTAGCTGCTAAAGTAGTCTAATCCGTTTCCACCTAGGGACACTATTACTGTAAATCCCATTTTCACTATGGAAAGCCTTAAGCCACTTGTCATTTATTGGGATGCTGGAAACCAGATGATGGCCGTTTTGATCTCCTAGAAAGTCTTGCCAGTACACGTTGCACGTTATTTTTTGGACCACACATGAACTACATCATGTTAGGTTCTCGTAATTGCTTTTTGCAGACTACTAGAATTTAAAAAAGATGATGAATAACCTCATTCCTCCATCTCGTGTGGGTTTGGGCATCATTTTGTTTTCCTCCGTTGGGGAGTACAAAGTTTTGGCCCAAGGTGTAACTAACATGTCTGTGGTTTAATGACATAACATTCATTTTTGTCTATTCATGTACTTAAGAATATGCAATTCACACATACAATGACTTAAATACACATATTCAATAATAAACTTGTTTTGCATTTCTGAATAAATGTCAGGACTTTTGTTATTTAAAATGTCTCATAATTTGGCTTTTCTATGACAAGGCAAGGTTAGCTCAGGTTGTGCTGCGACTTCTGAAAAATACTTATGAATGAACTATTCATGATATTTGTAAAAAGTACTTTGTATTTTGAAAAATGTATTCGGAAACTTGTAATAATGATTAATTGTACCCATTTAAGGTCTATTGTTTTATTACATTTACAATACATGACATTTTTGGAGAAATAAAATGTATAATTAATTGTAAATTGTATAAAAGCTCTTTAAAACCATAAGAAGCCAATGTGAATACAAATAGTACATTTTTGCCACATCTGTTTTTATAAGATTTTTCCTTTCTGCATTGTTTACACTTTTTGTACAGTACATCATTGACCCATATTCAGGGCTACTCCGTGTTTTGAAGAAAGAGCCCATTGAGCTAATCTGTTGAAAGTCAGAAAAAAGAGAATGTGACATCAGAAAAAAGAGAATTTGGGACATTATTTGATAGCTTTTCCTCTTCCCTCCATGCATTGACCACATAGGTAATGAACAACAGCATGGGTCAAGTGTTATATTCATATATCCCACAAACTGAGTGGGGGCACTTACTTTAGTAGGCCGAATTAAATACTCTCTGTGCCTGATTGGGAGGGAGCAAAAGTGTGGGGTGGAAAAGGGAGCATGTGAGATGATGGCTGTGTTTACGAGTGCGTGGAGCCCGGCTGGCTGGTCTGGGTTCAGCCCGCGGTCACTGGTTCTGGGGTCTCCGGGTCTCAGGTCCTTTTTGAAAAAGATCCATGAAGCAGAATTAAAGTGATCTACCTCCGGACTGCGGACCCAGGGCTTTGGAACCAGGGAAGGAGGAGGGCACAGAGGCTTGATAGAAGAGGGGCAGAGGGGGTGAGTTCAGAAACAGGGTTTGGGAAAGGGAGGGAGAGTAGGAATTGGAGAGTTATGCATAATCAGTCTGGCCTCAGCTACTTTGAAATGCACCTAATAGTTTGTTCTGTGGAGCTAATATGGCCAGCAAGTGAGCAAGCACGCAAAAGAGACACAAAGTCATAAACTTTAAACTTGAGACTGAAACATATTTAATTTATAATTGATTTAAGAAGAAATTTTGCACCTGACAAACAAGGCAACTGCAAAGGGTACTGTTTTTAGGGATGTGATTTCACTGAATTTGACACATTTTTAAAATCTAGTTCTGTGTTACAATTCGTTTAAGACCCCTGTGCAGTTTTTTATTTTTTATTTATTTTTTTATCTAACGTGAAATCTATAGATTCGTTTAGTGTGAAATTGAAGTCTAGCTAATTAAATGAGTTTTTTCTCACATGTTGTTTCACACTTTATCCTATGATTAATAATTTGTCACTGCAGGCGACTACTCGGTTTCCACAATTAACTGCTTTCTTCCCTGTCAGAGCAGGTTTTTTCAGTCTAGAACATTTTGACTGAAGATTTGGACCAGTGCCTCTGAAAGACTTAATTATATGGATTTACTTGCGTGATAATTATTCCAGATTAGTGTTCTATGCAGGCTGGTACATCTGACGCATGTGAGATGACAAAGATTTAATAAGAGGGCTGATTAAACTTTTATTTCCTCTGCAACTATATTTAAGAGGCATCATTTAATCAGATCTGTATATTCAGAAAGCCCTTAGAAAATCATAAATAAACAAGTAAAGAAAAATAGCTTGTTTGCCTTAAAATAACAAATATGAATACTCCTCAGCATAAATGAGAGGCTCTTTTTACTCATCCCCCTCTGGGCCACAATGAATGTTGATGGTAAATGTGCGCATGAATATTCCTAACTGACTCTGCTTTAGCACTTCCATCTGATTATATGTGATTTAGTCTGTTGTACTGCAGAGAAATCCTGTAAATTAACTGTAATTAAGTATTATAGTCCTACTGTCCGCTGTAGTCAAGTGGATAGCTCAGCATTGTGCTCAACTGTTATTACAGTTGTGATTATTCTTTTTTAAAATTTTGTATTATTATTATTTTTTAACAGTTTAGTTTTAGATGTCACAGGTTACATTTATTTATTTATATATATTTATGTATTTATTTATTTTTTTTAGAGCTCGAATAGTTGATGGCTCTAAATGTTACAATTTTTGGAAACCATGTATTTGAAACTAAAATAAATGTGTGGTCATTATTTATTCATTTATTTATTTAAGTTAGTTTGGTAGTCACAAACATGTTTTATTGTGCTCATCATGGTTATTATAGTTATTATTATTATTTTTTTTACAGTTTAGTACAGTTTAGTTTTTGTTGGTTTTCACCAACTACATTTTTCATTCATTTTCAATTTTTTATAGGTTTTTATTTTAACTTGAGGGCTTTAGGGCTCCCAAGTTAATGCACTGTATTTAAAGTTTCAAGTTTTTTTTTAAACCATGCATCAAAAACCTAACTAAAATCAATTTGTGCTCATTTGTATTTTATTTCAGTTAGGTTAGGAGACATGGATATAACTAAGTTGTAATTTTAGTTTAGTATTATTCTTAGTTATGTTAGTTTGTATTTTTGTATTTTTGCACTTATGTTAGTGTGTCAATAATCATAGTAATGAAAGAATGAAAATGACTACACAAGCGGCAAGTGATTACCTACCAATCAGTGTGTTTTTGCCAGACTAAACCTGCTGAAAAATGAGAATTACATGTAGAGGATGTATTTAGCCACTTTCGAGCAAATAGAAAAGGCACGGATGGAGTGGAGCAAAACTCCCAACCAAAGCCAAGTCACATCAGTAACCGCTGCGCCCTGGGGCAGGGGCAGGCTCAGTCAGCCATGCCATGCAACTGAGATAATTAGTTTTGGAAACGAATATCAACTGATATAATTGAGCATTCTCCCCTAATGAAGATCCTCCATGTTGTCACTGGTGAGACGCTAATTGAAGGGAGGCGGAAGGGGAGGCCATGAAGGGGTGACAGAGCTGCGCTTCCATCATAGACTGTCAAGTATATTATGCTCTCTTGCCTTTATGGAGGTTCAGCGTGTTTCCTCAGACTCTGCGTTAGTTGCTTTCCTCTTCCTTTGTTTTGTATTCCAGATTTGGACTGGAAGGATAAAGGACTGCAGAGTAAAACCGGAGAAAAGGAGTATAGTGAGGGAGGAAGACGGGCGCTGTGCAGGTAAACCCCAGCTCAGGAAGGGTGAATTGAGGGGGGAGGTGTTCGGTTTAGTTGGAGCACAGGTCGTGTTGGGGTTTCAGTTGAGAGATGCAATGGGTTGAGGAGAAAGGGGTGAGCAAGTGGGGGAGAGAGAGGAGGTCACTGCGAAATTAGTTCAGGGGATAATAGGGGAGCAAATTGGTTTTGACAAGTTTGTGGATGTGGAAGTAATGCCGTCCTTTAAAGAGAAGAGGGCAAATACAGGAATACCATGAGATAATAAAGGGAACCCGGCAGGGAGGGGGGAGAGAGACGGGCCTCGGGCCAGGATTCTCAGGCCTGTGCAGTCTGCACCCCGTGGCACTGGGCGAGAACTGGGAGCCTGGCACTACCAACAGACGGAGGCATGGCACAGCGGCTGCCAGGTGCCATAATGGAGGAGGCACAGCTGGCCATGTTCTTAACCATCCAACTGACTAGCCAACTTCTACATGACTCATCGCTTGGACTAGAAATGAACTTGATTTCCTGCGTTGTCGAGGCACAAGGCCAGATAGTGTGCTGTTACCTGTCGCACGATGCACTTAGCAGGTCATATCACTTTTCTTTTTCTTATCTTTTTCAATTACAGATTTTCTGGAACAGGCAGAAGTGTATTTCGAGTCCAAACTCGGATTAGCAGAGGGCATGAAAACTGCAGGACATAAGGGAGCATTAGACTGCTGGCATTTACAGTATTGAAGGAGCTCAGCCTGAATCAGCCTCCACTGGCTGAAAACTACAGAGAGTGGAGCTTAAGCCTCTCGGAACTATTTATAGGGCTTTCAGAAAAGTATTTTGCATGAAAACACTCACATCCGAGGCCTTTGTTAGCAAGCTGATTCACACTTATTTCAAGTAAGCTCTCGGGCGTATTAAACTAATATGAAGTGCAGGCTTTAAGTCGTGATGCTATCTTATGCAAGTCGTTTTTGGATAACTGAAAAAGAAACTTCATGTTTCTCCTTTTATGCCGATGAGAAGGAAAGCGTCTTATTTGCACACACTCAATTGGATGTCACGCTCATCAAACTCTTTATCAAGTATGTATGCTTTTCTTTCTTCTGAGAAACACAAAACATATGTTGGGCTTTAAACAACATTGGACTTCTTTGACTGTAATGTCATGGACAAAAAGAAACAGACGTTTTTCACAATGTCTTATTTTGTGTTCCACAGAAGAAAGTCAAACACATTCAGAACAACATGAGGGTGACTAAATAATGATTTTAGTGTGATTTATCCCTTAAAATCAGTCTCTGCAGGTTCCCATCCCCCTGTTTAAGGATGTAAATGGCGTTGCATTTAAAACCCTCATTAAAAGTTTTCCTGACAGATGTGGTTTCACCCCGGGTTCCGCTCCGGCATTTTTACACTCTGTCTCCTTCCCACTCAGTTCATCCAGTGACTGCAGTGGGCCGGTAGATCCTGCAGGGCTGGTAGACAATGACAGACCTTGGCAGACAGTTACGAGATGATATATTCAGACTCCTGTCATTAGTATGTATCTGTCTATGATACGCTCCTACTCTTGGCTCTTATTCTTACGCAGGAAAGCCTGCCATTCTGTTGGACTCATCTTATGTTTGCATGCCTGTTGAGTGGGCTGACATTACACTTAATGAGAAACTGTCAATTTATAAGGACTCTCCTCACGTAACCTTGATAAGGTGCAGCTGTTGCTCCGATGGCAGTTTGGATGGGTCATGTCTTCTGTTACAAGAAGAACTCGTTCTGTAATTCAGACTCTATATCTTTTCTTAAAGGGTTAGTTCACCCAGAAATGAAAATTAGCCCATAAATTGCTCACCCTCAAGTCATCCTAGGTGTATATGACTTTCTTCTTTCAGACGAATCCAGTCGGAGTTATATTAAAAATTGTCTTTGATCTTTCAAGCTGTTTAATGCCACTCAGCGGGTGATGCATGCATCAGTCCAAAAAAAGTTAAATAAAAAGTGCCCATCCATAAAAAAAGTGTCTTACACCGCTCCGGGGGGTGAACAAAGGCCTCCTGTAGCGAATCGATGCGTTTTTTGTAAGAAAAATATCCATATTCAAAACGTAATAATCACTTTAATGTAGCTTGCGC
>NW_015626033.1:2228459-2245902 GCF_001515625.1 Sinocyclocheilus rhinocerous | reverse complement strand
ACTGTTGGCGCAAGCTACATTAAAGTGATTATAACGTTTTGAATATGGATATTTTTCTTACAAAAATGCATCGATTCGCTACAGGAGGCCTTTGTTCACCCCCCGGAGCCGTGTGAGACACTTTTTTTATGGATGGGCACTTTTTATTTAACTTCTTTTGGACTGATGCATGCAACACCCGCTGAAAACTAACCCTTTCATGTTTTGGAAACTAGGGCGGTTTCACCAAAACTGAAGTTGTTTGTGATTTTAACATTATGTTTGTATTTTTGCCTTGTTTATTGACTGGTAAATAATTTATAATAATTATTTCTCTACTTTTCTGTATTTCACTTCTATAGTCTTGTATTAAACTAATTCATTCTTGAAACTTGTAGAAAAGCATGTAGAAAAGTAGGGATGCACTGATGTTAACATTTTGGTCAATACCGATTTGATGCATTACATTTAAGTGACTAAGTTTAAGTGACCATTAGTTAACACCAAGGGTATCAAATGTACAAATATGGGTAAATTAGCATGCACAATTAAGTTTGATATCAGCCTAAACTGATAGATTAATGATCTCTTAAATAAATTAATAATATTAGCTGATAACTCATGTGCTATCGATATACAGAGCCATTTCTGTGCATAGATGTACTAGGCCTAGAGTGTCACCAACTGATGATCAGAAATACAAATATTTAGTCTATGTTGAAATTATATTGCCTATTTTTAAAAAAATAAATGACAGCAAATAACACGTGACCTCCAAAACTTTGGTGGTATTTAATTAAAACAAAAACAAAAACAAAAAAATCTCAGTATGAAATATTTCAATAATCATATCATTATTTTAATCAAATTCACCATCTCAGTTGTATGAAATTGCATTAAATTCTAAAAAGTTTAAATCATACTGCAAATGTCATTAAAACCTTTCTCACTCAGTCATTTTCTGACTGGTCAGACACTGTCCTGCGGATATAGTGCATAAAGAATGAATGGGAAGAAGAAGGGGGAATTAAATTGGTGAAATGACGCTGGTCAAATTTGAGTTATATTGGAGCTTCTACTACACACTACAACTCTTGTTTTTACAAAATGAAATGCATTTTAGGTATTTAAAATAATTTTATGCCCAATAAAGCCGGGATATTTTGGAAATCATCACAAACTTGCTGTATAAATCCTGATCCTGACCGGTTGTCCATATCCGTGCGTTCCATGTACCCCTATCCTCTGTGCCTTAATGGAACCCACTGTGAAAGTAGCTACAAAACACAGTGAGAGGTTAACTTTAGGAGGCGGAAAGAGGAGGTGGAAAAAAATTAAGACTGTGCTTCTTCTCTTACTCCTAATCCTCTGACGCAGAGCAGTCACAGGTTTTGACAGCACACTGTAATGACCTAAACTACTCTCTGTGGGGGAGGCAAGAGGGGTTGTAAGGGCCGTGTGAGAAGAGAGGGGAGAAAGGCATGTAGCCTGGTTGAAGGGGGTCACAGGAGTCAGGGGAAGCATTCAGGGATTATTCTCTCTGGTTTGGTGTGGTGATGCTCCAGTGCCACTAGGGGTAGCAGACACACACATTTGGAGTGACTGCTCCAATCGTCCCATGTGTTGAGCATCTGCCTTTGTGCTTCTATACAGCTTCTGCATCATGACTCGTTCAAGAAATTGCACATTTGTAATTTTAATTAAATTAACACTCCCATTGCGGTTCAGTTTTTTTTCTTTTTTTCTTTGCCACAGCAACTTGTGAAAAGTCTGTGTGATCCTTTCTGTCTTCTCAGGATGTGGTGTCATTTTCTCAAGGCTGTTTTTAATGTGCTCAATTTTAATCGTTTCACTCAGCTTTAGTCAGTGGACAAAGCTGATGTGTGTAACCAAGGTGATGGGGTGCGTTCGATTGGCTTGTGTTTTTTAAAACAGTCTCTGTGTTGACGACAGCTCTGCAAAATCACAGACACTTTAGTGCGTTTGTGTGTCCCATGTTTCACACAACAGCTGTGTCACACTTAGAAATATTCACGCGTCATACAATCTTTTGAGAAGAAATCATTAGAGACATGAAGTGAAATAATGGTAAGATGTGCATAAGCACATTTAGAAAAAATGTGGCAAATCAGTGTATATTTAAAAACTGGTTGGTAAAAAGGTATAGGGCTATCAGACTTTAAGTTTTTATGTATATATATTTTATTTATTATTATTACAAGGTCAGTAAGCATATTTTTAACATAATAATGAAACATCAGTTGTGGAGTGATTAAACTTTGTTAACTTAAGTTTGATAGATAATTTTCTCAATATATATGTGACCTTTAGATCACTTGTTTTTAGTTCAACAATGTTTGTTTATATTCTATAATCTAATTTTCTGTAGGCAATATCACACAAGTAAGAGTGCTGTTGTTCCAAATATATATATAAAAAATAAATGGCTGATATTCAGAGCGACAGCACATTTACAAATATAATTATATGCCCCTTAACAGTTACTGAATAACCTGCATTTTATTGGCAGCTACTTTGTCTATTTTCGCTTTGCCAATGAAAAAGTCCCAGAAGAATATTGTGCATTTCCAGAATTAATCAGTTGAGCGAATCAGTAGATGATTCAGTGACTTATTCATAAAAACAATTGTTTAGTTTCTGAATACATTAGTGTTGTTGAATGACTGTTGAATGAATAATTCAATGACTCACTTATAAAGACAAG
Organism: Sinocyclocheilus rhinocerous; assembly: GCF_001515625.1. Taxonomy (NCBI): domain Eukaryota; kingdom Metazoa; phylum Chordata; class Actinopteri; order Cypriniformes; family Cyprinidae; genus Sinocyclocheilus; species Sinocyclocheilus rhinocerous. Next base: position 2,243,198 of record NW_015626033.1, on the reverse strand, counting down.
TCATTGTCGCATCTACTGGCATAATGTAACCTCATAATGTAATCCTTATCACTGTGTATCAGTACTCTTAGAACTTACCTAGTTTGGACACATTTTTTGAGTACCAGCACTAACTGTTGTATAAAATATAGTATAACTTAATGCATATGAATAAATAATTTTAAGCACAAATCGCTTGTTTTTTTTTTGGTAATTAGAATATTTAGTTTGCTTTCTATTTCTTGTATGCACAGCTAAAGTAAGTTAAGCCAGTCTCTGAGGTCTCTTTAAAACTGTGCTCTTCAATAATGGCTGTTCCATTAGTGTTTTTCCTAATGAACTCTACACAGGCATTAAAAACCCACCCCAAATGACCCGAGAAGCCAGACGGTGACAGAAATAACAACACCTCACTGGGAAAAGCCTGTCAAAACCTTCATTTAATTCCACACTCCTCATATGTGAGTATAAACAGTAAGCACTTGTGTTCAAAAGTGTGTTTGCCGTTGCCTAAAACCGTTAAGCCAGTCTCTGAGGTCTCTTTAAAACTGTGCTCTTCAATAATGGCTGCTCCATTAGTGTTTTTCCTAATGAACTCTGCACAGGCATTAAAAGCCTGCCCCAAATGACCTGAGAAGCCAGACGGCGACAGAAATAACAACACCTCGATGGGAAATGCTTGTCAAAACAAATTTAAATTCCACACTCCTCGTATGTGAGTATAAACAGTAAACATTTGTGTTCAAAAAGTGTGTTTGCCCTTTTCTAGCAGTTTAAGCAGACCATTTAAGACTCATGAGTTCCCATCCAGTGCTAACGGGTAGAAAATTGTTCTCATATATGTATATTATATTTAAAGTCATGACGGGAGGAATGATTCATCACCCTGAAGACAGTCAGAGTGGAGGAGCAGAGTGCTGTTGGGTGCCATATTTTTGGCTAATTGGACAGCATGAAGCATGTCCTGAAAATGTAATGTACGTAATGTGGGCCACCATCTAATTATTTAACCACCAATCTTGATGTGTTTGACGCCTGAGGCTTATGCATTAAAAATTATAATGAAAAAGTTTGCGAGTTAAAGAAACAAAATATGGCTTATAATTGTAAAAATTCATAATAAATGATTTAATTACATTCTGCTTTATCACATTCCAAACAGCGAGACAGACTCAAAGGTGAGGCCACACTGTCTGTGCAGTGGAAATTAATTTCCACACTAATTCTATCAATAAACAAAAGCTGGGGTGTGTAAGTTTAGCAGACACATGAAGGATCTCTGAACTCGCTTCTCTCACAGAATAAGTGTCTCTCCACAGAATGCCATGTTTAAACCAGCCTTCAATTCAGAGATGTTTATTATTTTGTGAATCTCTGATTTGTTTGTGACTGGTTTTTTATTTATATCTTTTTATTATTTATGCGGAGACGAGAAGCTAAAGACAGCTTGTCAGTGGAAGATGCCTGTGGGATGGCACATATAATTCCTGAACAACACACAGTACCGTCGCAAGGGCTGCGCCAAGTGTGCGACCGCACAGGGCCTCGCTCCTGGCCTGCATTTTATGTCATTTATATCTAATTTTTATTACTGTTTTCCCACCCATTTTGTCCTTTGAAAGACTAAAATAGTCATAGCTGATAGACAGTATAAGACTCTGTGCATAAGAAAGAGGAACGCTGTTTGTTGTTAGGGTGACAAAAAGTTTTAAAAGTTAAACTTTTAGGCTGGTCTGTCTGCCTCAGTGGTCCAACAGCGCTCGTCAATGCCAAAATGATCGAGATGGCCAATCAAATGAAAGAGTTTGCAACAAGAGTTTGTGGAAAGATGTAAGTAGTACTGTATTAAAAAAATGTTTTACGATAGAAATGTTCAGCGACCAACAGTAATAGACTATCTAGTGATGCAAACTACTCAACTTTTTATGAAATTTCGCCGTTTTGAATTGAAAATATGCGATCATGATTCATGTAAATCATAAATGAACGTGACTCCTATGTGTAGGTTCAGTAATTTCACTTTAATGGCAATAGTTAGTTTCTTTTCTTTCCCATTAAAGTAAAATAACTGAACATAAACATAGGAGCCTGAGAAAATAACCATTTTAGAAGAAAATTTTAGATGGCACTTAGAGGCTTTTGCATCTGAACTCTTCATATATAACTACAAACCAATAACTTATTTTAGCATTCTTATTTACTTATACAGTAGAGATTGTATTCATATCACTGGCCTTGTATTCAGTCAGAGATCAAAGACCAGTTACATGCATGGTTAAAAAAAGTGTGTAAACTTAATATTCAATTGCCAGGTTGGATGGAAGGATAGATATATACATCAGATAATGCTTAAGAAAACGATCAGATATTAAATGACACGCTTCCAAAGTATTTGAAAGTCAAAATACATTTTAAACCATATTTACTTTCTGTATTATTGTAAAAGTTTTGTCAGTGTATGTAATTTAAAAAATAAATAAAAGAAAAGAAAAGAAATTACTTTGGCTTTGTAGTCTTGGTAATTTGGAAATTGCTATGTTAATCTTTCTACAAGACCACATTGTAAAATGCTAAATTTAGTATAAAGTTGACAAAAAAATAGTTTGACTTATTAATATCTTCTGTGAAATGCACAAATAGTGTATATACTGCAGTCTTTCTTTTGAAAAATGATGTTATGGTTTAGGATAGTAGAATGGAGTTTAGTGTCTGAGCCATTGAGGAAAACCTGTATTTGTCATCATTTATGCCACATGTGAAGCAAATGCAGTGCAGTCAATCAGATTCTGAGTAAGACTATTTCATTCAGCTCAGTTTCATCCTTTTAGACTGCAGCTGAATGTTGTGTTTTGATTTGTTTCTGTGAGAGATAAGGAATAATGCACTATTCAGGAAGCTCATTGCTGGCACAAAACCATGACAACCCAGGTCTTAGTGGCAAGTCTATTGTGTTTTTGGAGAAACATCTCATGCATTCTTGCTGTTCATTACGCAAACAAATAGCAGTCTAAGTCACACTCGCAGAATGTCTTTCTAGGGTTGACCGATTTAGCAGCTGCTAGGTAATGCACTTAGAAAGTCATTTGTTAAAATCTAATTGATGGCTATACCTGCACCTTCACTCACGGTGTCTGGGCAGGGCGGTGTTGAACTGCAGCAGATGCTGGCGGCCTGTTAGAGACCTCCACCCTATTCAAGGTGCTCCAGCAGCACAGCGCATCCACAAACACACACCAGAACATATGCACACTGTACATATGCTCACACACCTGGGTGACTTGACCATATAATTAGTTAGAAAATTAGCTACCGGCTTCATCAGTATTGAAATGCAACCATGAAAGCCTGTGATCACTTTTTAATGTATTTTATTAAAGCGGTCATATGATGCGATTTACATTTTTCCTTTCTCTTTGAAGTGTTGCAAGCTCTTGGTGCATAAAGAAGATCTGTAAAGTTGCAAAGACTAAAGTCTCAAATCCAAAGAGATATTTTTTTATAAAAGTTAAGTGTCAACCACGCCTACCTAAAACGGCTCGTTCTAACACCGCCGCCATGCCGTGGAGACGCTGTGTTTCGTTGTGAAAGCGAAATTACTTTGTTTCTTTCCAAGAGGACGATATTTGCTTCGTCATGCCTGGAGCTGATCCGTGCTGGTCGCTGAGGAAATACATCAACTTCGTGCTGTGGATCGCCGGATCGGCTTTCACCGTGGACGAAGCGGAGTCCAGCCCGGGGTCTTCACATGTGGTTGCTGCAAGGCCGCCGGCCACTCCTTCGTCGAATCCGCTGACTGCCGCTCACTCAGCCTGCCGGCCGTTCCTCACTCTAGCCGCCGGCCTCCGCTCACTCAAGCTTGCCACTGTGACGCTGTGTTCCTAAACCCTCGCGGTCTTCCTCTGAGTCCGCACTTTCGTGACGTAATGCCACTTTGACTGTCGGGTAGAAGTCTGCTGCGGAGCTAGCCCCAGTGAGGGCTCGGCAGAAGTGCGGATCGAGGGCGCATAACGGCCGCAGAGGGGGCGCTCGCGAGCACCCTTCTGAATGCTAATATGACGAATGGGACACCCTATGGTCTCGTGGACTTAACGGACACGCGCACGCGGCGGCCATTGTAAGTCCATAAGACCGCAAGTGCACATGAAGTGTTCCATTTGGGGCAGGGCCTGTCTCGTTGCTCCGGCCTGACATGGCATCACAGTATGGTAGGGGTGTAACATTTCCGTCACACGCTTGAGGTATTCGGCCAATCACAACGCACTGGATAGCTGGCCAATCAGAGCACAACTCGCTTTTCAGACCGATGAGCTTTGTAAAAATTGACGCGCAGAAAGGCGGGGCATAGAGGAGAAACAATAATGTACAGTATGTGGGAAATAATGTTTTTTGAAACTTAAACCGCATAAACATTTCATTACACCAAATACACAAAATAATGTTCTTTTTAGCAACATCATATGGCCCCTATAAAGGAGTTTTTCAGGAATTGATCCCTATAGAACCAGTGAGCACACTAAAAAAGAGAAAAACTGTATATAAATACTATATACTGTATGTGTGTATCTATGTATGTATGTATATGTGTGTATATATATATACACTCACCGGCCACTTTATTAGGTACACCTGTTCATATATATATATATATATTTATATATATATATATATATATTATACATACATACACACACACGCATGCATACATGTATATAATCAATCAATATATCAATATTTATATTTAATCATTACATAATCAATCAATATTTGATGCTCAAGTAACTTTTTTAAAATAACCAATAATCAATTTATATTCTCTTTACATAAACCATAATACTTTTTCAGCATACTTTGAATAGAAAGTTCAAAAGAACAGCATGTATTTGAGACAGAATTTTCTTTCTCTCCTCTCCTCTCCTCTCCTCTCCTCTCCTTTTACTTTTTCAACTGAACTGAACTGAACATGAATATTCCCGGACCATAGTTTGAAAACCCCTGCTTCAAATTTACTTTATGTATGTTCTGTACAGTTTTTTTCGTTTTTCGGATTTCTTTTATGTAATTTATTAATTTTTATTATTTTCATTTCTACTTAAATATACATAAAACACATTTCAAGTTAATGTAATATTAATGAACAATAACATTAAAATTGAACAATAGTATATATCTAGGTGAACATTAAACAGGCTGAACAAATGCAGTAAAAATTGCTCATTGTTAATGCTGTTGCATTCACTAATGTTTAACAAATTAAACCTTATTAAGTGTAAATATTTCTTTATTATTAAATCCAATTTTTTCTTCATTCTTCTTACTTTGACTTCTTTTCTAGTTATTGTAATGTGTTTTTTGTTTTTTTTTTAATTTGGGGGCTTAGAGTCTAGGTGGAGATTTAGTAAAGTTAAAAGATCCCTTAGCTAGAGGAACTACCTCACAGTTAATATCTTTTAGAAGACTGTGTGATTGAGCTCTCATAGCCTGTTCGTGTGTCTCCCACCCTTCACGGCCGTCACCCTTTGTGTGTTTCATTTGCACCTCTCAAGCTGATGGGCTGGGTCTGTCCTACAGGGACATTACCTGATGATCAGAACAGTAGCTGTGTTCTCACTTAGCTCAGTTTGTGTTGTAGAGGTGTGTGTGTCGAGTGTGCGAGTTAACATTAGCGAGCCCATTTAAGCGAGGGCCTGGTGGCATCAAAATGCGCCCATGGTCTGCGGACTCCACCGGCGGGTAGAGTGAAATCATTTCACATCAAAGCAATCACCAGCAGAGCCTGAGGTGCCGTTCTCACCAACAGAACTGTGACACACCAGGCACCATCGCAGCGCACTCAATCTCTCCTGTCGCCTCCCAAAACCAGGCTGTCACCCCCGGTCACACATGCCTAGCATTAAACACATGCTCTAACACATACACACTCATGCAAGTAAACCCTCCCGTCTCTCCTCTATCAGCCCTACAGAGCGAGTGGCTAATTACAAACCTTACTCCAGGCGATCTGGAGGCTTGCACCCACCTCAGAAGCTTCCGTGGCCTGCTGCTCCGTGAGTCCGACCGCAGGGAGATGGAGAAATGGAACTGTCAGCCTGGGTGCTACGCTCACACTCTGGGTGCAAATAGGATGAAACTCAGCACCATCTCTTGGGAGGCTGTACACATAAAGTGTGTGTTATTGTGATATTTGTGTTGCGTTTCAAGGGAAAATTAGTTGATGTGTATCGCAGCAGCTTCAATGACCCTTCCACCCAGTTTTATTTTGCACCGATATGCACACACAAACCGTGTTGGGGAATAACTAACCTAACTAAATTGTTTAGCAGCATGACTGCTGCTCACTATAGCTTTTCCAGCATTTGATTATTCTTTATGTAATGTCACATTATGAGCAAGCTGAGGTAATCAAACACACTTTCGTCTCTCTCGCTCTCATACTGGAACAATAGATTCATTGTTTTGAATTGGATTGTCCAAAAACAGGGTCTTCTATGTAGCATTTGTACATTCGTTCAAATGGTTGTTGTAATTGTACAGATTTCAAAAATAAGATTTACTCCCTACTAGGTAGTTCTTATATAGCCGAATATTTAGTTAATCAATATATCTTTTAATTAAGTTCACCTGTAAAAAAAATTCCGTAAAATTTACGGTAAAAACCGGCAGCTGTGTTTGCCGGAATTTTAACGTAAAAAATACGGTAGGAACATTTTAGGTTTTACAGTTTTAACATAAATTTACGGTTAAATACCGTAATTTCATTAACTGAAATAATGTTAATATACCAACTTATTGAAGTACTGAAATCTGTTTTGTACCTTTGTAATACACTGATAACCACCAAATGCAGGTGGTGATGAGAAAGTCACATGATGAACCAAAGCCCATCACAAGCAGCTTTTAAATAATAACATACAGTATATAGAAGGTGCACAGTGTCATTCACACAAACGCTAAACACTGAAATAATGCAATAAACATTCATTTAACAACATTAGGTGTAACACACAACCCTAATATACAAAACTGATAAGAAAAAACTAAGAAGAAACATAATTATTTCAACAACAAATAAAAACATCAAATTTGAAATGTAATGCAGGGAATTCTGGGAATGTCAATTTACGGTTATTCACTGTAAATTATACAGTCTTTTTCACTTCCAAAAACGGTATACTACCGTAAAATTACATGTAATATCCAATACAGTTTTTCACCGTATATAGTAGGGGAATTTACCGTAAACCATTTAACAGGTTTTTACTGTAGCATTTTTACAGTGGATTCGAGTGTTTTTAGATTTTAGGGCTGTACGATTAATCAGAATAAAACTGAAATTGCAATGTAGTTTGTCAAATAACGAAGGTTATTATTATTATTATTATTATTATTATTGTTAAGAAAAACACAGCACATGCAGTATTTTCACAGCCTTTTGCAATTTGATAATTGCTTAATTAATTTAATTAAATACATGTGCAGCATGTTTCATAATAATAATAATAATAATGAAAATGCAGCCCTACAAAAAAGCACAGCAGACCTGGAGTTTCTTTTTATTCATTTTTAAATTTAATTTAATAAAAAAAAAATTAATAAATTTTTTAAATCACGGTCAGTATTCAAAATTAGATCACAGACATGCAGAAAATTGCACTTGGTACATACAGCCCTATTATTTATATATTTTTAAGTGATTTGTGGTTTCAGTGTAAATTTATCAGTTCAAATTTGATGTTATCACCCTAGTTTGGAATGTTTATTCATTCAAAAACACTTGTATTTGTACCAGAAAACTATGATACTGAAATACACCATAAATTATGTAACTAGTTACTTTAAAAAAAAATTTGCCCCCTTACTTTCAAGGTACAGTAGTTAGCTACTTTTTAATTAGTATTAGCTATAGTGTAGCTAACTGCAATTTCGAAAGTTTACAGTAGCTTGACTCTAGTTTAACTACTTCACATTATGCTTATATCTTTACAGTTTCAAGGTAGCTTCCCCAACGCTACAGTACGTCCACTGCATACACCAGCTACGATATGCTACTTTTGTCTGCCATCAATCATGTACAACTGGGCTTCGGGAATCTCATTTTTAACAAGTGACCAATGGGACTCATTAAATAGCTTTTACCAGAGGGAGACCAGCAGCAGAAGATGATGATGATGAGACTCGGATGTAATGAACTGGCTTTGAATTAGCGCAGTTGCAAGCAGGTCAACTAGCATTCATGTGCGTGAATGGCTGGAAGCAGAAGAGTCAAGCTGATTCAAACTGAGGGACACCACGAAAAAAAAGGAAAAGAAATAATAATAAAAAATAGGTTCATGACGCCCTTGGCTGGAATTGGAGCTTAATGTAATCTTTTTAATAGTGGTTTAAATGACTAGAGGCTCATATTTACCTCTGGACAGCAGACAGCTGGTTTGACAGGTGCTGGCAGCAGTGCTACGCCTGCATAATCAGTGTCCGACTGGTTCAGTCACACTTTGGGTTTATGGAGAGCCCTGTCAGACACTGCCATGGGCTGTCACCATGATTGCTTTTGTCAAACCAGACATCGCTAAGATTTCTGGATAATGATAAGCTCTTTGAAATCTCAGTATGCCTGTGTTGTCTGACAGGCCGACGGTCCGGTCACTGCTGATTTTGTCCAGTCAAACGCATTTGTTAACCTATGTTTTGCAGGTGGGGGCTGTTGGGACGGACGTCATTGATGTTATTTTAAACCATTAGTGTGAGTTTTTGAATCAGACAGGACGTTTCTGACATAATGAGAGAGAAATTCGACAGCCGAGGTTGTCTTACAGCACCCTGGTCTCTTGCTCCGGGCACCGACTGTCATTAGGAGTCCAGAGAGCCAGTTGTACCGCTGGTCACCCTGTTATTAGCACTCGTCTGATTACGTTTTCACATCGTTCTTCATCTTTCCTGTAGTTTTACCTCACGACTTTGGTGAGGTATCATTAGCCGTGCTGAACTACTGACTTCAGTTCTGTGATTGACAGCCGGGTCGAGTCGTCTAGAGGTTTTCGTATCTCGCGTCGGCGTGCTACCTGCCGCTAATGGCAACGTTCCCCAGACAAGGGCTCCTGAATTAGCATCTGCCAGTCTGGGAGCAGGTTTGCGCTAATCAGCCTGGGATGGGGAGGAGAAGGAAAGGAAGATTTAAATGACATCTTTTGCAGTCAACAGGAGAAGCACATGAATGCAGGGTGTCCTGCCATCTTATCAAAAGACTGGAAGGCTGGAGATCTGACAGAACCCCGCACACCTCGGAGACTCCGCGAGCACATCACCAATTAGGATTCTTTAATGATTTCTTGTATTAATAATAAATGGCCCGGGTTTGGGGAGGGCGTGTGTTGGATATGAGTGTGTGTGAGCGCTGAATGTGTGTATTACTTCATGCGTAAAGGGCTGAGTTTCATAATGGTGTCAGTGACAGTTTGTGGCATTTGTGGTTACCCCTCTGTCCTAATGCAAAAAGCTGTTAGACGTCTCTGAGGAAACTGACTCCACATTGGGTTTCAGCTGGAAATCTGAAGAGTGGAGGCTCGTGAACTGCTGAGGTGGATACCGGGAAGCTGGGGCTGCTTCAGTAAGACATTTTCCTGGAAAAAGGTGCCACAGCTGAAACTAGCTTTTGTTGTGACCTTATAGAAAATATTAATCACTTCTGCTGAACACCTGGTTGGCACTGTTGTTGGTGCGCTGTTATACTGTATTATTATTATCGTGATTAAAGACAAACAAAGAGGCCCTAAATTAGAAGGATGCACATATGGAGACGAGGAAAAGAAAATATTAAATACTCATGTGCGTTGTAGGGTTATATAAAAGGAAAATCTTCTTTTAGAGTGTAATCTGCAAAAAAGTAGGTCGACTCGGATCAGCAGATAAATTTATTGTGCAAAAGTTTCCTTCAGAAAAAAACAATGGACCGGTCTGGAAAAGAATGCGATTGGGAAGCAGTATCCCTCAGAGACGAACATTGGTCATTTTAGCTCTTTCCTTTTCTTTTTTTAGATTGGCTCTCTCTGTGTATATAGTCAGTTAGGTTTCCATCCACATAATTTGTATGCAAATGTTGTGATGTTGTTTATTAAAAGTTTGCTGGATGGAATTGCCAAGAAGCAATTTTAATTTTCAAAATATGAATTAAAACACTTTAATATAAGCTTAGAACTGTTAACATAAGTTAATGAATTAAATTTTGTGAAATAAGCAATATTTTTATAGCATTTATTAATCTAGGTTAAAATGAATTTCTACCTATACTAATACAGTTTTAACACTTCAAATTAAATTGAGCAAGCATGATAATGAGTAATAATGTCATTTAAATTTACCCAGATTAATAATACTTACCTAGATTACATTTTTGTATACCTTTTTATACTTCTATTTTTTATACTTTCATTTAATACTTTTTTATTTTATAAATTATATTTTTTATGCTTTTTATGCAAAAATTCTAGTAGCAAATCATGTGACTTTGTCTTAGCAAGTCTTTCATACATAAGAAAACATTGATCTGGCCATTCTAAAATGCCAGAGCCAAAGCCTGTCATCAAAATGATTGGCTGCTATGACCTCCTAGAAATGTCTGACATTCTGTCGCTCCCAGACATGTGTTACTGGTCACTAACAAACATTGTCTAGTTTGTCAATTTCACTGCGTTTTGTCTGCATGCACTAAACCGTAAGCGTAATTTATTGCATTTAATAAATGAACCATAGTTGCATTTGTGCCAGTTTCCCCAGAAGTGACAAATTTGTTGTCTTGTACACATGGGATGGTGCTGGCTTTGCAAATTGTATTTGCAAATGTTTTTGCATGAATTAAAATTGCAACTTGAGAACACATGATTATGTACAGTATTTAGTTTGCCATTCTCTCCTATTTGCATAACAGAAAGAAGATCACACAAAGGCCCTGAGCTGAGAGGAATGATCTGGTTGGGGTGCCCTCTGGGTGATTTGTTTTGGCAAGAAGCGTTTCTTTGACATGTGTATGTGGCCATGGTGTGTCGGCTTGCAGAGGCCACAGGGTGAGGTGGTGTGATGTATTGAACAAGACTGACCTTGGGAAGGGTCTGGCTTTCACTCCACAATGCTCTGACCCTGCTCTCTCCCCAACGTTGGCTGCCATCATAACGAGTGCACTGAAAAATGACTGGATGGTGCTCTACTCCTTTGTCTCTGTGGATTCATATTGCTTCCAGGTCTGCTGTATCTTTGCCATGTTTTGTTTGGTTATGCAAACCTGGATACTAGTTCTGTCAGCTGTAGTCAGCAGGTCATATAGCTGATAAACTGACACACAAATTAAGTTTTTCCAAAATGCTCTGACTCCATCTGACATTCGTTCTATTTTGGGTACGACGGTGTCATCCTATTTTCTCAGTCTCGTATCCGATTTGCTTTGCAGTGTCAGAGGAGCGGGCCTCCCCTGAAGCGCTGCTGAGTATGGAAGCCTGCTTGGCAAGTGGAGATAGTGGCCATGTTACAGCAGGGGGTTCACAGAGTCAGCAGTCTGGAGGTTACTTTCATTATCAGTCTCTGTTTGAACATCCTTGGCTCCAACTTAATCTGAGTTGTCACAAATGCTGTTTTTAACACTGCCACAGAGAACAAAGCAACATGCCTTGGGTTCTGTGACCTGCCTGGCTACAGCAGATGTTTGTGCAGTCCCTGCTCAACCGTAAACTAAAAGAAGTGGGAGAACCAGCACAAAGGATATTTCTCATTGTTTACTAGTAAGTAGTCATTGAGGTGACAGTTTTATGCAAATGAATTTAGAGTATGCTTAAAGAAAAAGTTTATCCCAAAAATAAATATTCTGTCATTACTTATGTGATTATTTATTTTTGGTCCTTTTTAGAGCTTGACAGTTGTAGCTTCAGCTGTAATTGACCTCTTCGTTACTGTTGATATGTCCGACAAGCCATCTCACACCACACATCATGTTTTCACGCAGTGAAAAATACATCACGGAGCAAAGAGGAAACTGAAAACATGCTGATACGCAAGTGGAATGTACAAAACATGGTGAAATAAATTTTTAAGTAAATATAATGGGCGGTATATTGGGCGTCACCAAAAATGATTGCGGTCATGTACATATATTGCGCGACAAGTCGATATATTGATTATTGCGACAGGTCTATATACAAGAATATTTAGTCATTTATTAAGAAATTCAAACAATAAATACCATTTTGTGGCTCTTTAATGTGTCATGACAGACCTCAGTTCAAGCAGCACGTGAACTGATCATCTCTTCCTCTTTACTAGTTAGGCCTATAGCATGAAATAAACAGGAATGAACACCAGAAGTGTGTAGAAAGATGTCAATACACACCATTTTTCAAGGTCAGGTCCGCCGACGTTAATCTACTCTCCTGTCTGGTTTGTTTGTTAGACAAAAATGGCAGATTCTGCGTTATGATAGGTCAGATTGCCTGTCAGTCAAACTCCCTGCGAAGGGTCAATTGTATGCCAGAGATCTGTCTCGGTTTTACAATTCATTCAAAAGCACTGGATTTTATTTGAGTACTAATTTAGAAATATTCATAATCATTCTAAACATACTCAAGACTTTAGTGTGCATGGTCATTAGTATAGGCTTAAGATTGTGACTGAGTGACACCGATTGAAACATTCTCTGAAGGTTTCTAATAAAGGACTTTGTCTACTAATATGTCACTCTGTTGACATTCATGGCTGACTCATGTTCAATTTGGTCAAATAAATAAAATTTATGGGTTACTTTGACAATTGATGTTCCCTATAATATCCATCACAATAATTTATATGAAAATGCAAATGTCCAGACTATAAATCTAGTAAAGAAACATCGATTAGTATGGGAGTTAAAATTACACCCTTGTCTGGACAAGTAAGTGACATTTTCCAAATAACTTTTGAATTGTCTAACCTCAAAAAGTCTCCTTCTACCATTGTGACAAATGATACCTGCCCTGCTTGTCAGGCTTCACTAATTGATCCTTTTTAAAATCATTAGCTTGCAAAGCAAGCTTGAAATCCCCATGGTTCAGAGCAAATTAGTTGAGGTGTCTCCCCTCTTCAGCACATATTACCATTATGACAAGTCTTACCATCATTGGTTTTTGCTTCCACAGCTAACACATATCTGCTGTATTTTTAAAATTGCCATAAAATCTTAATGATGGGCTTAACTAATCACTATTTGTGAGCTAAACAGCACTCACACTGACTTTTGGATTCTGGCTGACAGTTTCGTATATCTACTTTACTGTCTGTTTTTTTTGTTTTTTTTTGTGAAATGATACTCATACTGATAGCTTTAAGGGGGGGAAAACTCAAGATAGACTGTGCTATGAAAAAAAAAAAGCTAATTCTCTCTATTAAGTGAAATTTAAGTATGATTTGCTGACAGTGGAGGCTACTGTTGTTGCCATGACAAATATTGCAGAGAACAGAGTGAATGTACTCCATAGAGACACAGGTGTCAGGTAAAGGCTGCTGGGCTGTGATTCACAGAGATGTTTCCTTTGTTGATTTGGACATGCTCCCTGCAGATAACATTTGTAGTGCCGATTTTCACATTTTGTGTCATTCTCTTTTAAATAATAGTACAACTAGCATAAACTGTGCTTTTATTATAGGAGTGAACCAACTCCAAGATAAAGCTTCGAGGCTCTCCATGCCTTATATTTAAAATTCATTTTATGTAAAACTCAATCAAATAATAAGAGTACAATACAGTTCAATAAATACAAAGACATTTATATGAAAAATATGATTTTTAATATTATTATTATAAATTTTTTTTGCATATTTCTTCCCAGAAAGCCAATTGATGCAATTATTCCACATTTTTGAGTGTTATTTTTCACAGTTTGGTTATTGAAACTTGCTTTTGGACCAGCCTTGACATACACAATGCTGCTGCATGACTTATTTATTCATCTAACGCAACTTGTGTTCATTTCATGCAACTTCTTTGGCTGTAGTAGTGTCATCTATAAAGATTTTAAGTGCAATAGTGACCATTTAGCAAGTATGTTGTTCAGTTGTTAATGAGAAGACCGTGGTCTTGTTCCCTGGAGGTTTCTGTTTTTATGCTTGTGATTTTCTTCTTCGAAAGGAGTTCTTCAGAGGTGATAACTGCGGTGTGGGGGGAAAACTAATGATCTGCCCTGCCAACTCTCTGGACCTTGACTCATATAGTAGATGCAGTGCAGGCTGCATTTTTTCTGTTGAACAGATGATGTGTTGAGGTCATTGGCTGTGGCTTTGTCTTAGCAGTCAGTTTATGCCTTAAGTCGCCTTTGGCTTTTTATGGCTTTTTTGGTAATGAGCAGGAAATATACTGCTATGATGACAAAAAAGTATGTGTAAACATATGGAGAAGGTTACTTTGGAAATGTAATAGGTTACAGATTACAAGTTACGTAACGTAATGTAACTATTTCAATTGCTTTATTAAAGTAATGTAACTGTTTACATTTGATTACTTTTCTAAATTTCTAATGAATGTTTTCAACTGTTAATCATTTTGAAACATTTAAACCAGGCAGGGTTAACCTTACGGTAGTACTCATCACTGATTACTGTCAGACTTTCAAAATCCTTCATTACTTGAATTAAGATGATAAAAATGTCATTTTAAAGGGGTCATATGGTGCGATTTAAATTTTTCCTTTCTCTTTGGAATGTTACAAGCTCTTGGTGCATAAAGAAGATCTGTAAAGTTGCAAAGACTAAAGT
>NW_015626033.1:2210472-2225415 GCF_001515625.1 Sinocyclocheilus rhinocerous | reverse complement strand
TCAGAAAGGCGGGGCATAGAGGAGAAACAATAATGTACAGTATGTGGAAAATAATGTGTTTTTTAACCTTAAACCGCATAAACACATTTCATTACACCAAATACACCAAATAATGTTCTTTTTAGCAACATCATATGACCCCTTTAAAGTACAGCCACCACAAAATCAGACTTTAACGCCTCTTTTTACTTTGAGATCATTCTGAGGTTAAATACAGATTTAAAATCATAAGATATAGTTTAATAGTTATGATACTGTTTTTGAAATAAAATCTTTGCATATTACGACAGGAAACATTGACATCTAACAATGCCTTGGAAAAAACAGCTTATCTTAAAAAAATAAAGCATATGCATAACTAAAACACTAATTTTATAGCACTACAGGCTTGTCAAACTCTCAAACTCCTGTTTTCACATGAACTGTTCTTTTTGAGAAATTCGTGACCAGACGTTCACATTGGTGATATATTCTTTAATGTTTTTCTTGTAAAATAAGGCATTGTAAAATATTCTGTTGAGACGGTTAATGAAAAGAATGAGTGGAACTTGTTTGTGATGAACTTTCTTTAACTGTCTAGATTGTTGTGCTAAGATTTATTAGAGCTGTGCGAAAAGAGTCAGGGTCAGCAACTTTTTTAAATTCAAATAAAAAATAGAAATGGAACACAACAAAACAAGACAAAAGGGCAAATAACTTAAAGCCCAGACTCCATGGTGTTGCTATGGTAATAAGGATATTATCAGAGCATAAGGGAGTTCTGCCTATATCAGTCCTTTGTGTTGTTTTAATATTTCCCATAATGCCACTTCATTTGGTTCACTAATCCACAACAATCTGGCCCCTCTCCTGCCACAATCATTTATTAACCCTTGTTTGTTTTTCAGAATTAAAAGGAGTTATTAGTTTGTGTTTGGTATTTTTGCAAATTAGCTCTAAATGTCAAAGTTTTACTCATCACAGTCAGTTTATATAATCATCTGAATGGCTTCAAGGCAGTATATCTAGACAAATAAGGAATACATTTAAGGCATAACAGTAAGTTTAATTTAATTTAAAGTTTAAAGTTCATTAACCTATTGTTTAAAATATATGTGCAAATGTCATATTCAAAGTTTATAATAAAATATTTTGATTTTTTTTGTACCCTCAAATTCCAGATTTTCAAATAGTTGTATCTCGGCCAAATATTGTCCTATCATAACAAACCATACATCAATGGAAAGCTTATTTATTCAGCTTTCTAAATTTTTTGACCCTTATGACTGGTTTTGTGGTCCAGGGTCACATATGAAGTTTAGTGATTTAGTGATGAACATATCATCGATGCAAGTTTCTGTTGAAATTCCATGCATGAAAGTGCCACAATAGTTGAATTTGACCCAAAGTGTTATCCTAATATTGCCTACCCTCTTTACCACATGAAGACCACCAAACAGATACATACTTTCTCTCTCGCTCTCTCTCTCAACACTCGTTGATCCCTGAGGTGGTCTGTAGCCAGGCTAGGTGAGAAATTATATCAGTGTCAGTTATTTTTACTCTGACTCTTTTTATAGCATGTTTTAATAAATCTTTGAGGCCATCTTCAGGAGACCAAATGAGGGGGAATTCTTCATCACGGCTTTTAGACTATATGAATGATCACAAATTATTAAAGAATAATTCCCATAGGAAAGTCTGGCTATTTTAGTCAGAAGAGTGTTTGTTGGCATTTCTCTTTTAGGTTTTGGAGGATCGCAGGGTTTCAATTAAAAGTTTGAATTTTGTAAATTTGGTGTTCTTGACAAGATAATTTAGATTTGTCTTAGAAGCAAAATCATTTCCTAAGCATTATCAGTATTTATGACTTGCTTTCCAGTATTTTTTTTCTTATGCCAGTGTGAAAATATAGCCTATATTCTTATCTTACTTGAGTAAAATGTATAATGTTTTTGGATATTTTACTGGAGAAAAAGACATTGATTAATATTCACAATATGAATCCATGTTATAACTTTCACTCGTCCGCAACCCTGAATACCATAATTATAATTTACAAAACACCCTCCAATTGTTTGTCTATTGATTCCATACAATTCTTACACTAAATCAATACAAAGTTTTGAGGGTGTGGATCATATTTCTGTGAAACCAGTGTAATTAAAGTGCTAATCAGCTAGACAACCTTATATTTTCCGTTATCTTAGAGCTGCCAATTAACAGTTATGAAAATAACATTTCCACCTACACTTGACAGCTTATAGCAGTTCGTTTGCATAACAGTATGTCAAAGCATGACCTTGATCTGAGAGTTGATCCGAGTGTCAAGTCACTGACACATCTCAACCAGGTGTAAATTAATGAACCTTAAGACAAAGTCTTCTATATAAAGAGTCTTTGAATGATTGTTTTAGCATGTTGAATGTGTGACTTGTCATGTCAACTTTTGGAATGCTGTTTTTTAAACTACACAAAAAGTTAAGAAAAGTTTTATGGTCATTTGGAAATATTTTCTGTGTCAGAAAGGGATAGTTCATGGAAAAATAAAAGTTAATTCAGGATGACATTTGTGGAGGAAAATACACTCTATTGTTTAAATGTGTTTTTAGCTTTTTATTTAGCAAACGATTGTGGATACTGTACTCTTTCTAAGCAATAACTTGGTGCAATATGGTGCATCTACATAGTATGATTACTGTCAAAATGTCTTTATCACAGTCTTTCTGCCTTTCTGTCTACATTCAACCTCATTTCATTTTTCCAGGGAACTCAAAATGAGCTAAAAAGTTTTTGCCGTACAATAAAAGAGAGTAATCTGGGTTGTGGGTAGGTACCATAAAATTAGTCCATGCAACTATATTGCAAATCTTCTAAAGCCATTTTGGAAGGAAGAGAGGAATCATCTGTGCATAACTTTACTGGTTTTCGCATTCAGCGTGAACACACCAGGTATGAAAGTGTGAAAGCATAAAGTTTGAGTACTAGGGCACATAGCACAACTTTAACATTGCTCATTATGAAGCTTATTCTTTTCATAATTTCTAAATATCAGATTTGTGGTGTTCCAGTAATGACAGCAATTTGTGTGGAATGCCAAAAACAAACCATACAGTTGGAATACTCACATGAACATAAACTGTTAATCTTGTGAAAATATGTTGAGCACTTGAAAGTATAAAGTTTGTTGACATCATTAGTGATTTTAACATTGCACAATAGAGAAAGGAAGTGCAGTTTCATGTCAACAACAGAATTCCCACCATTTGTGTTCATGGTTTTTGAGACAGGCTGGGTTTAACTACAAATGCTACAAACGAAAAATCACTAAGCTGATACCATTTCTGATTATAAATGAATGGTTCATTATACTGTTTTTAAGCTGCAGTAATGTGAACTCCTGTTCTAATTCAGTAGCAAATTTATTTTGAGAGACTGAAGAGAGACAGCAAGGCAAAGTAAGATGCTAATGAGGTAAAAGTAAAAATGATACATCCACAATTCACTATAAATTGTGAGCTTTTTTTAAAAACCCAATTTAAATCCACTTTAAGTTGGAGTCATTTATAAATAGTCATTGAATCTTTTAAGTTAATTTGTGAATCTCCCACACAAGCTCTAGAGAGATGTGTACTATATAATTCTAAGCCCACAAAATTGATAGGATGAAATAATAGCTTTTATTTTTATGTGGTTGTGTTAATACGCATGTTAATGTGAGCTCATTTAAATGACAGTTTGGAACTCGTTCCAAGTTTGGTTTTATTAAAGTTAAAAATGCTTCTTTTTTCTCTCTCGCAGCAACGCTGTCATTTTGTATGTGATAAAATCATTTCTGAATGATCAGGCAGTGTAGTCAATACAATATAATAGAAATTAGTTTAGTAACTTTTTTTTTTGTAAATCTCCCACACAAGCTCTATAGAGGTTACGGTATAATTCTAAACCCAAAAAATGGATAAAAGGGATACTTACTCATTAGTGAATGTCACAGTTCACTAAAAAATGAACAAGTGACAAGAGTGAGTGTATTTAGACACAGCTCCAGATGAGATCACACATTTTTTATGATGTTACATACATGTCACTCCTCAAATGACGGGTGTAAAAAGAGTTTAGAGATGAGTGTCAAGCGGTTTATCAACAAAATAAAAACTCCAACATGCCAAGCTTGTCATGCAAAGTTAAATTGGACAAAAAAAAACAAAAAAACTTTGTGTGTTAACAAAGTTGGTTAAATGTCTGTGTTTTTATCACGGATGATGACTTTTCATGATCTATTGCAGGCAGCTTTGATATACTACAACAACAGTATTTGACTAATAAAAAGCCATAGACATGACATAATTCCAAAGGACTTGTGCATGACATTGTGTTTGTAATGAATCACAGAGCCACAGAATAAGAGATGGGGACACAAAAGTTAAACATGCACATCAATGTTTATGTTCTTCTTATTAAAGGAGCATGTAGCCGTAGGCCCTATGCACTCTTGTTATCCTAGAAAGGACATGAGGATACAGAGAATGGAGAAAGAGAGAGAACTAGAGGCTGAGAGGGAAGAAGCAATCAGAATAAGAGTCATGGGAAACTGTGCCAGCAGGGATATATTATAATAAGGGACTAAACTCAGGGTCATAAGCGATGTTCCATGTGCGGCTATGAGTATGACTGTAAACATTTCCCCTGAATGTCTTTACATGCATTTCAATATTCTGTTTTTGAAAGGACGTGAGGACTAAAAATATATTAATAATAGGGTTGTACGCCTTCCTTGGCACATTGTATGTTGCAGCCTTTGCACAGATAGCAAGTATCCCTAATGCAAAATATGATCCAGACATAATCCTCAGCAATGGATGGAAGAACATTACATTGAAGGGGAATGATCATTATAATGAATCAGATGCTGAGTGTATGAACCATGTGTGGGGATTTATTGTGCATGTTAGGCAATGGATTCATAGAGAATTCCAGTGGTGCCACTGCTGTCTGAGCTGCTAAATAGATAATTGCCACTTATTTTATGCAACTGGTTTTTAAGTCCATTTAGAATTAAACCGCATTTGTCACCAGAGCTTAATGTAATTGGCTAAAAGGTGCTTCCATTGCTGGGATGGGTTCATTATTATTATTATTATTTCACACTGATACGCAGCAGATGCTTTATTATGGATATTAGTGGTCACCAGTCAGATTTGATTAATTGAAACTGTATTCAGCGTGTCTTAATCAATGTATCTTAAACAACAAAATATTAAAACGTCAGCCAAATGTGGTCCTGTAATCACTTTTGTATAACAAGAGGGCAGATTTTTGAAAAGTAAATACATGGAAAGGTGATCTTCACTCAGTGCCTGACTCTTTAAACTGCTGAAGCATTCAGTATTGGACTGACTGCGATATTGCTTGTGCTTGGAAGCGCGACTACAGTATTATGGGTTTCTTTGCACCTCATTTTCTATTACTTAATTAAACAGCATGTAGTACTTTCGATGGTGATTTTTCAGGCTGAAACAACATTCCTTTTTTGTTTTAAAAGACAGGGGAAGGACATTAACTCTTGTTTGATTGATTGCAGCTTTCAATTTTTGCTCTCAGATCAGTGGCAATATCTTTGTCTCTGGTCTCAGACGTGACATGCATGAGACGGTTAGCCTGGGTTGAGATTATATTTTTTATATTTTTTTGTTTAAATAAAGAAATGTATTTATTTATTTATTCAGAAAAAGGGTTTAATTGGCACCCTCTTTTTGAACTTATAGTGTAGTATTGTTGCTGATGGAAAAAATACATATTTGATATGTTTATTTTTTGTTATTTATTTGTATGATTTTTTTAAACACATGAATGATAGAACCAGCAATTTATGCCTTTGTATATAAATTTGCCCGATAACACATTATTTCATGCTTCATGTTATTATTAGCATTACAGAGAAAAAGCAAATAGCTCTTGAGATTTGATTGTCTCACAAGGCTTTTGCAGAGCAGGTGCAGTTTTGAGCACCCCATCCAAATCCATAAAGAAAATCTCGAACTGCTCAGGTGTTCATAACGTCAGGGAGAGGAGGGGGGTGGGGACCTACTCTTTGATATAGCCTTAAAATCACACTTCAGTTACTTTTAATATCCCAATCACACCCTACCCAGATGGACATAATTACAGGCTGGTTTATTTTAACTGAACCCTGCCACGCGTTTTCGCTGTGTGCAGCTCAGAGATAAAGGATAAAGGATTGCCCCTCGTGCTGTGTCAGCCCAGTGACCCGTCAGCAATTTCAGATTGCCTTAATGTGAAAATCTCCTCATCTGCTTTAATTACCACCTTACAGTGGGACGTCTACAATTACTGCTGTAATCATAGAGGTGGCCGGTGGGGCTCAGACCCACTGTTCGACTCAACACAAAACTCTATCTAATTGTGTCGTTTACCTAGTTTAAGCATATATAAAGCCTAATTAAGTTAATGTTTGCAATCAGAATATAAAGTATTAAGTGTTTTCTTTCAGATATTTATCAGTGCTAGACAATGATAGTTTAAGTTATTGCGTGTTTTTTAAAGTTTCTTGTGGAAATTTCAACCTGTCACTCTAGATATGTTTGGACATCATATGTGGATAGCATGATGTATATTTTGAATATGTTTTCATGCCATTATTAACTTCTTATAAAATACAGTATTTATTTTAAAAGTCTCACAAATATTAAGTAATTTGGAGCTGGTTCCCATTTCCTTTCATATTGCACACAACAACCATAAATGACTTGCTGTTTAGTGCGAAAGTTAGCTTCAGACTCAGTAGTGTCTCTGAATGATTCAGTGAGTCTGATTCAAATAGCAAATTCATGAGTTTAAAAGGCTGCATCCGAAATCACATACTCTCTTGACTACGTACTTCTTTTAAGTAAGCAATGACTTCATGGGTATTAAAATGTCCATTGTATTCACACATCAGAATCATGCCAGAAGTAGTAGGTCATCCAGGTACTTTTTGCCTACTATACAGTTGGCATGTTTTTTGAATCTTTTTTCTTTTATTAAAAAGAACCATTTGTAATAGTAATTTCTTTGCTAATCAGACATTCATGTTTTTTGCACTGTGTTCATTGCTGTGTGCAGTAAATTATATCTAATGTGATTATATCTAACAAAACTGCATATTGATGCACACAAAATTGTCCAGACTAGGATTTAAATGATTATCACACATTTTTATTTTTGTAACATTTTAGCCGCAGTCTGGAGGCCTGTTTATAGTCATTTGGATAGTCTCTGTATGTGTCCCTCACAAGCAATATGTAAGTATGTATCGCAAATATATTTTCCGATTCTGGGCACAGACATAATGTATAACAGCTGGGTATGGGCTTATAGCACATCATTTTCTAAGTATGCAAGCTACAAATGGCCACACAGAGGCTGTTAGAGCTTATTTAACAGTGCAGCTTTTGCCAGATAGCGATTGAAATGTCTCAGCACAAGGTAGAATAACAATTTGTAATTTCTTTTCTTTGTTACACATTCAACCTGTCATCTGCCATCAAACAACACTTTTTCCCCCCCTGTGACTGCAGACACACCCACATCCAATCCAGCCACCCAAACTTCTTACTGTGCCTTTATTTAATTGGGGGTTGAAAAAGCCCAGTTCGTGTTGGAATTGGCACACGAGATCTGATCTAGTAACAAATTACACACATACAAAAGCAATGAATTTCAATCACCTTTCCTGTCTGCTTTCCAGATTGGCTGTGTGTCAGATTGCTGCAACGGCCGTCCATACATTTCACATGATGTGAATGTTCACGGGGGAACATTATTCATGAGTCCTTCATTACTCAATCATTAAATAAATAATAAAATAAAAAACCAAGCCAAAGAGTACAGCGTTTCTTTTGTTCTGACAGAAAGAGAATGCGTAAAAGACAGTTCAGCAAAAGCATTGGCACACCAGGCATCGCTTTGTATGCTTTTCAAGTGTGTTATTTGCTGCACGTGTGTTTTAGTCCGTTCAAGGTGACTGATGCACAATAAGAGCGGTCACAGTGTGTCGAAACCGATCTAATAGGTGAGAGAGAGAGCCATTAATCCCATAGTTCAGTGCGCTGTAGCTAATTGTCGTAGTGTAATTACGTCCATGGACAGGAATACAATTTTGTAGATATGGAGAATATAATGGGTTGGTTATTGAGGATATGAAACATTTATTCTGCATGCCGCCTCACAACTTTTACACATTTTAAAAAGCAAAAGGGGTCGGGAAACAAATGAAAAAGAACTCAAAAGATGACATTCACAGTGTGTGATCCACACTGTATATCACAAATGGTGAAGTAGCTCACATGAAATGAGATATTATTATATTGTAAACAAACCACCCACGCTGGCCTCCACCACAAACATGCAGTTTTCTCTGCCCACTGTCTATCATGTGAGCCTTATTAGCTTTGATTAGCTCCACTGATTCAGGACAAATGATCGAATATCGAAGGGCTGTGACATTAATGTGAGCTAAATCAAAGCACCGGCTGCAGTTGTCTTCCGTCAAGGAAGTGGATGTGTATCAGAGGTGTATCTCTCTCTCTCTCTCTCTTTTTTTTTTGTTGCTGGCCTGGTTACATCATTATTGAGTTTTTGCTGCTCGAAAGTCACACTCAAATATTAGCGTAACATTATGCATTCCAGTTCTCATTAATGCTTCATGCAAACAAGGGCTTTGATATCAAAACAAGCTTGTGATGAGGACAATTTGCTGTCAGGAAAACTGTCATACCACACAATCCACCTAATGTGTGTGTACTTAGGAGCCATCAGCTGCGGATTGTTTACAGGAAGAGTGTTTATGTATTTTGGTGAAATCCCCGAGGCAATATATTTTGACATTTTCCACAGAAAATGAAAATGAGAGAGAGCTCCTTTCAAGTTTTTTCTATTCTTTTCTTTCAAAGTGTTCTTCCGCAAAACATGCCATGTGAGCCAGCCATCATCTTACTTGTGAAAACACTGTTTTTATTTATTCATGTCATGATGAGTGGATTTTGCAGTTTGTGCCACTTTGCATTTCTCACATGGTTTCATGCTGATGCGCCTCTGCAAACACAAGCCCCGAAATGAGGCTTAATGCCCCTTTTCTTTCCTTGTCAGCCCCCTTAGTACCTCAGCGTGGCCAGTTCCCACTGTGTTAAAGCTTGCCTGTAAGCTTTTAATATTTCTCCCTCTGTTTGCAGCTCCGGCTCTATTGGCTGACCCATGCTGCACTGTGGGGACCAAAGCTCAGACGAAATCTGCCGCTCGGCTTTTAATGAGAGCGGATCAGATCAATCACCTCTGCTTTTCTCTCTGTCAGCGTGACAACGGGCCTCAATAGAGATTAGCTTCTCTGCAGTGTCGCTAGAAATATGCGAGGACGTCTTGTTTACCCTGGCTGTGTTTTTTCCCCCCTCCCCATAATTTCCAGAGTTTTCTCACTGTTGCATTCTGTCTCTTCAGACGTATCAAATGGGCCTGCATGCTCTTCTTCGGTCTTGCTTCGGATAAGGCTGTCGATCGGGAATGTGTAAAGTTAAACATGCTTCTAGGGTTTTTTCGAAATCTATTCTTAAGCGACTCTGCTATTTCCGTCTTATATTTTTGTCAATGCTTGCTTTTAAAGGGATAGTTCGCCCAAAAATGTCTGTCATCATTTAGTCACCCTCATGTCTTTTGAAACCCATATTTGACTTTCATTTTTTTCTGTGGAACATGCATGTTATCTGGGTCATTCTTTAATTGGAATAACGAATGAGAGGCAGTAGTCTGTGGAAATGCTAGCTACTCATTTAATAACATATTTTGTCTGGATATGTCTTTAAAAAGGCTAGGTAAAATAAAATGCCACTTAAAGTTACCATGAAACGGGAGTAGTGACAGATCTTTTCTTCTGTATTGTTATATACAGCTAAATGAAACTGAATGAATTATTGAAAAAGAAAAAAATATGTAGGGCAATTTATTGGTTGATTGTATGGAGGGAAATCTGAACATTAGCTTGCAGTGGACTGTAAGAAAGGGTTTTATAAGGATAAAATGATTGGAGAAGTCTGTCACTGGAAGATAGAGTTACATGCATTTAGAAAATTGATATGCTGACTTTCGATTTCATGTCGACTTTGACAAACATTTTATGAAAAGCACTTTTTGGTATTTAAATTTGATTTTATATTGTTAAAAACTCTTTTGCAGAAGCTGAACCCAAGCTGCTCTTTTCCATGCAATGAAAGTGAATGGTGAACATGATGGCCAAACAAAATTTTTAGTGTGTAAGGATTTAAATTTCAGTCTTTTCCTTGCACAAACCAATTGTATGGCTTCAGAAGAATTGTATGGAGGAAAACAGAATCTTCAAAACTACCACTTTTGTGTTTCAAAGAAGAAAGTAAGTCATACAAGTTTGGAATGACATGAGAGTGATTAACTAGTGACTGAAATTTCTTTTTTGGGTGACTTATCGCTTTCAGTAGGGACATCTCATCAGTGTCGGCATGTTTTGAGTGATCACATTTTACATGTGATTGATCATGTTCTTTTTCTTTACCTCTTTTCGGCTTCTTCTTAATCCTAATAACCATCCTCTCTTCTAACTTTCTCCCTTGGTGTTAGCAGAGTAAATCAATTAATCTTTCAAAGAGGTCTATACTGGAAAGGGTGGGATGTAAAGGCGGTCTCTGAGGCCCAAGTCTTGAGCTGCATACATGACAAACCATGTGTGAAGAGTGCACGTATCAAGCTCCGTTCAAGAAACAGTATCAGGCCAGTTAAGAAAATCACTTAACAATTTTATTTCTAAATCCCTCGGCTTTCTTTCTGTGTTCCTTGGTGCATGCAAAACCCATTTGCTTGTATGGGAGACCTTTAAATTGGAAGAACATCTTTCCCAGATGCTTTTGGATGTTAACTATATAGGCATCCAGCCTCCAACCTGCATCCCACGTACGATTTGAGCAATTTGGCTCATTAGCAAGTGTATTTTAGCTGCGTTGGAATTAAGAGACTCTGCGTGTGTGATATCTTACCTAGAATAGGCAGAGGTGGCATAACCATAACACATTCCCTTTCAGTGCCCAACTTTAAAATATACATCACACACATGCAGGATAATTTCATTAAACTCCGAATTTGCAAAGTGAAAACAGTCTGATAAACAATCTGTACCTTATCTCATTAAATTAAATTAATTGATTTTTTTGTGTGTGTATGTTCTCTGTCCTCAGGGAACATAATTTAAGTAGACTGAATTAATTTACAATTACAGGGAAGTCTGTGCACTTCAGTGCTCAATTATGTCCTCTTTTTCAAACCATCAAAGGCATAAGTCTCACTTTTTGAGTAGAGTTACGTGGTTACCTCTTTAGACTTGAGTGGTGGTAGTCTTCAAAGAAAAACATGGATGTTTTTTTTTAAATATATTTCTCAGTTTTTTTTTTTTGCTTGAAACTAGCATGTCATGTCATTGCATTGATTTGTCACGATTGAAACAAGTTACATTTAGCATCTCTTTACGCTGTAATGCTCCTTCTCTACAGTTTCCAGAGTTTTCTCAGGAAAAAGTCTATTTTTATTAAAGGTCACACCTACATGCACACAATATGTCAAAGTAATTAGATGACAGAATATTCATTCTACAACAGCCATTAACCTTCATTGTGATTGACACCTCACTATGGTAAACAGAATCAGTCTTGTGTTAATTATTCATCAATAGTTTCAATTAAAAAGCTATTTAACCACAAATTAAAGAGAAACAAGCATGCTTTTTTGTCCTTGTTGCATAACACCTGGATTATGGATAATCAAGAGAGAAGATAAAAAATAAAAAAAAAATGCTAGATTCAATCAACTGTCACATTGTTAATGGGATAGAAACAAAACAACGGTCCATATGGTTGTATAACAGGCTCACTGTGAAGGATTTAGTCTTATCATTTACTGTCCTCATCTAAACTTTCATTTCTCTGTTTGGCTTAAAAGAGCTGAAATATAACATCCACAGGGTTAGAAGACGTTAATAAACCACCCGTTCTTGAGAGGAAACAATAATGACAAGCTTTGAGTGGGGTCTTTTTTGCATTTCAGATGATCAAAGTATGGTTGAGCGAGTCCCGGGCTCAAGAGAGGATTACAGAATGTGCAGTAGCAGGCCATGTAGAAAGGGTTTCAACCAAGAAGCATGTTACGAAATCTCTGTGAAACATGTCGAGTTATCATTCTGCTGGTGGTGGTCTCATTTGATGCCTTCTCTTCTAATCTCATACACGGCTAGGAATATATCACATCAAAAGTGTGCCTTATGCTGTATATGCACAAATACTTACAATTTTTGTTCAGTTGACTTTTAAACAGAATATAAAGTTTCTGTGTGTGATTTACTCATTTATTATAAGTAATCGGTTGGCTTCTAATAATTAAATTCAGTAATTCAGTTGAACTTGATTAAACTGTGGACGGTGGTTCCACACACTGAAGAACAGTTTTTGTCAATAAAATGGAAGTCATATGGAATGACATGAGGGTGAGTGAATGATGATAGAATTTTCATTTATAGGTGAACTATCATTAAATTAAATGTGTTAATAGAAATATACTTAGTGTACAGTGGAAACCTAGCTGAATTTAGTAAACCCCAATAAAACTAGATGTGTCAAAATAATCTCTTGCAGTTAACTACTAGCTGGTAATAGCACGTTATGTTAAATGTAATTTTAGGCATTTAAATAGGTTGTTTAAGAATTGTTGTATTAAATCATTTTACCTAATGGGTTCGTTTACCCAAAAAATTGTCATCAGTTACTCATTTTCATGTTGTTCCATTCCCACAGGACAATTGTTCATCTTCAAAACACAAATAAAGATATTTTTATACCTGAGAGATTTTTTTGTCCCTCCATTCAAAGTCCATGCCACCAAAATTTTGACGCTTCAAAACGTTCTTAAGAAGATTGTTTACGTAATCCATATAAATCAAGCAGTTTAATCCAAGTCTTCTAAAAGGCCACAATTGTTTTATATGATGAACAGATTTCAGGTACACTCTTAAAAAATAAAGGTTCCAAAAGGGTGTTTTTGCAGTGATGCCATAGAAGAACCATTTTGGAGAACATTTTAAAAATCTAAAGAAACTTTTTTGACTATAAAGGACCTGTTCTGCATTTGAAATGTTCCATGGATGTTCAAGGTTCTTCATAGAACCATTGATGCAAATAAAGAACCTTTATTTTTAAGAGTTTAGTCTTTCTATCACATAAGCTTTGATTAATGAACACAAACAGAACACACTTGCTTTATGCACAAAAACAAACCTCATTGTTTTTTGTGCATCAAACAAGCACAAGAATCCTTGACTCATTTGAATTTTTTTCGCAATCTTTTTTATGAACCATCATAGTTTTGGTGGACTGGAAATGTGCAGAAACTTCTCAGGATTCATTAAAAATATCTTAAAATGTGTTTTGAAGATTAACTAAAGGGTTTGGAATGACAACATTTTCATTTTTGAGTGAACTATCCCTTTAAGCCAATTGTACAAATAACACAAAACATTTAGTAGTGGCAGGAAAGGGACAAAATAGAAACTTCATAACCATGCTGCTATAAATAGTGTTTCTATATGTGTGTTTGTGTGTGTTAATGATCACAGAGGCTCTCGATGTGTCACTGCTGTAGTCTGTGTGGCTGTGAGTCTACTTTATTTACCGGTACTGACCCGCCTTTCCTCCAACACACAGCTCTTTAATTACCCTGCCCCATCGATTGCCACTATCTGCTCTACCCTCCTCCCTGTGTCGTGCTGTCTGCCCTAATGAACATTCCTCATCCCCCCTCCAGCCCCAGGGGGGGGCAGCGGCAGAGCACAGAGACAAGGCATTACGCTGTACTGTCCCCAGCATGCTATTCGACTGTTTAAAGGTGGTTTGTGTTTCTGTAGCTCTTCCACAATACGACTGGCTGTTAGAGTGTGATACATGGTGCTCATGCTCACTGCAATACAATATTCGATTTGGATTTTAGGAATCTGATTATGACTTTGTCACCTAGAATGTGCGTATAGGAAATGCATAATGGTAGCCATTCACATCTCTGTAAAACAAAACACACATATACATAGGAGTATTGTAATGTCAGTTTATGAGAGATGGGTTTTTCAAACTGGTGTCAGGTGACGCAAGTGATATTTGCTTCTGGTGTACTGAAGATGGCCTTAACACACAGCAATTATCGCTAACCCTATTCCTATATGAAATAGGTCCTGGGAGAGAGCCTTGAACAAGTTTTGATTAGTATGGAAACATTATCATTACTGATTATGTCAGTAGACAATATTGAATGAATGAATGAATGAATGAATGATGCATTTATATAGCGCTTTATTGTGTATTGTTGTACACCCAAAGCGCTTTACAATCATGTGGGGGGGTCTCTCCTCAACCACCACCAGTGTGCAGCATCCACTTGGATGATGCGACGGCAGCCACAGGACAGCGGCGCCAGTGTGCTCACCACACACCAGCTACAGGTGGAGAGGAGAGAGAGTCATAGAGCCAATCAAGGGAGCCAATCAAATATTGGAAATGACCGAATTGTATAGCTAAAATACCATTCAGAAGTGTGGGATTTGTATACGTTTTTAGTGTTTTTGAAAGAAATACAGTAAAAACAGTATTGTGCTTTAAAAAAAAAAAATATATATATATATATATATTAAAATGTAATTTGTTCATGTAATGACAAAGCTGAATTTAAGGCAGCCATTATTTCAGTCTTCAGTGATGATTCTTCATAAATCATTTTAATATGCTTATTTGGTGCTCAAGAAACATGTTGAAAATGGTCGGGCTGCCTAATATTTTTGTGGAAACCTTTTTTCCCCTCAGGATTGTTTAATGAATCGAAAGTTTAAAAAACGTCTCGGTTACGTATGGTAACCCT
>NW_015626033.1:2209982-2210155 GCF_001515625.1 Sinocyclocheilus rhinocerous | reverse complement strand
TCTCCTAATATATATATATATATATATATATATACATACAGCCTGGTCTCATGTTTATACGTAGGTATTAATTATTAATACGTAACATTTACAAGCACAAAACGTAAATTTTTGGACGTTTTTACTGATGCTAAAACGTACAATTTAGACGTATTTCAACATTTAAAACGTAT
>NW_015626033.1:2199231-2209781 GCF_001515625.1 Sinocyclocheilus rhinocerous | reverse complement strand
TTCATCGGTCATCCGACGTGACGTCGAGAGTGACCGACTGAAAGGGAACTACATTTATTTAATCTTTTGTAACATGTTTTTATTGTCACTTTTGATCAATTTAATGCATCTTTGCTGATTGAAAGTATTCATCTCTTAATATATCTCCTAATATATATATATATATATATATATACATACAGCCTACATTCACAGTAAGGGATCCACAATTATTTAGCTATTTCACAGAACGAAGAATCTAGTCTGGAAATAAAAAGCGTTTATAAAACTTCACTCATTAGCACTTACAAAAGATCAGTTAATGCTCTGACCTAAACACCTGACAGTTTTATTATCTTATGTCTCAATTTATAATCCTAAAGTAGAATTTCAAAAAGACCATAATCTGTGTTTAATCTGTGGTGGCAATAATTAACAGAACAATGTTTTATAAGCCTCTATTATACAGTCGTAAAATAAACCAATCTGTGAAAATCTGGACAGAACAAGGCAAAAGTAATATGCTTGGGAGTAAAAATAAATAATAAAACTCTAATAGACACAAAGCAGCCTAATCTCAAATTAATGGTTGGAGCTATTTGTCTTGATGGCTGAAACAGATATTTTTTATTTTGGACAATTTTGTCTGCTTTTTTCTGGTCCCTGAGGTTTCATTCATACAGTAATACATTTCAAACACTGCTTTTACTCATTGTGTTTAATCTTACATGACTAATGTAATTTATAAAATTAAATACTAACACGACAAGAGTCAAGTTTTTTTTTTTTTCCCAAGATGAATGCACAAGGGGCCGTACAGGGAGAACCTTCATATCCCAAAAATGTGGACCATATTAAGTAAAACAGCAGCCCACAACACATTATTTGCACCTGATTGGTCAGCCTGGTCTCATGTGTATACGTAGGTATTAATACGTAACATTTACAAGCACAAAACGTACACTTTTGTACGTTTTTATTAATGCTAAAACGTACAATTTAGACGTATTTCAACGTTTAAAACGTACAAATCGCTACGTATTTTTAGCTAAAAAACGTACAAATATTTACGTATCTTTTATATCATTAAGATATTCATATCAGTGCATTTTTATCATTTTATCAATAAGCGATTTAGATTTTTAGACCCCTTAACCTACCCCCAAACCTTAACCTACCCATATAGCGAATATAAAAGGATATAAAATGCAATTGACCGAAATATGCAGGAAAATAACCATTTTAGTAACAATATAGCATTAAAATATTTTTATAGTCTCTAATCCCACTCCTACTTATAAACCTAAACATTTCTGTACAGTATAAGAAAAACATGACAGACATATAAATGCAATTACAATCATTTATTTATTGCAAAAATGTCAAAAGCAGTACCAAAAGTAATCCAAATGACGATGCGTTGCAGCTGCGGTCCTCTCTGGTGGAATACAGTAGGTTTGTGAGGTGCAGAGTAGAATTTATGTTGTTAATCACTGAAAATATTATCCAGATTATTTTCCCGATCCACTCCGTGAACTTGTGAAGGCGTGCGTGCATCATTCAAACACACCTCACCAGAAACACTTGTTGTGTTTCTGTGACGAATGCAGGCAAGAGCCAATGAGCGTTCGATTATCCTGACGTAAAACCTGTCGTTTGAAGCGGCAACATTTGAATTTGTAAAGAGCAAGCACGTCAGTCAGCGCGGGCTTTGCTGTTTACGGTTGCTGGACTCGCTGCTCGGGATGGAGATGAAGATTGCCGAATAAAGGCTTGGATTTGAGTCTGTTCCTCGCAGTCGTATGGATTCAGAAGATTTGGATTACAGCGCACAAATAAAATTAATTTCGTGATTATGTTGCGTTTTTGGTGTATTTTATAGTTCTATTGTCAGTCACAGCATGTCGGAGAAAACGCCTTTTGTGGCCCATGGCAATCAAAGTAAACATTACATGACAAGTAAAGGTTAAACGATTGCAGAAATGTTATTTATTTTAAGGTTTAAAGTGAAGTCTTGTTTAAAATTATGTAGGCCTGTTCTTGGAAACGAGCTGGCAGCAGAAATCATAACAAAACGAAATGTTATCATTTCATATTAAGTAAACGAGTAAACAATTTAATAATGCAATTGAAAACAAGGTAATTGATATGACAACTAATAATAAAATTAATGCTGCAATTTCAATATTCATAAGGATTCATTTGTAGGTGTTGTTAATACGTCAGTTTTGTACGTTTAAATACTGAAAATACGTAAGTATTTGTACGTTTAGATGCTGAAAATACCTCAGTATTGTACGTTTTAGTGCCTGTAAAAACGTAAGTAAATGTACATTTTATAGAACCACATTTTACGTAAAATACATACGAATTATCATGAGATCACATTGCAGCATATATACATATGAACATAATAATTAATTAAATTAATTTTAATTTATATACACCAATATAACAATACATAGTAGTAAACAGCAATATTTTAAAAACATATTTTACTGAAACTTATTTTTACTATATGAAAATTACTATGTGGAAACTTCTGTGAACATTGTTGATTGATGATATAAATGAGTCATTGAATCACTTCACTTAATTGAATTACCAACTCAACAGTTTGCCGACTCTAAAACCATTTTTAACTTCTACAAAGTTCATTAAACTTATCATGATATTCCCGATATTGCATTTCGCAGTCATTGCAAGTACATTAAGCATACTCACAACTATAGCTTGTTCATTGTCAGACATTCATAATCAACTCATATTTAATTTGGGTTTGGCTGTTCTTAAGAGTAATTGCCTTTGCACTAAACTTTATATCAGACATCACAATCTTATTTTTGTTCTCTTTGCACATTATTATTTCAGCATGATTAATATTTCCTGCCCTCATTTGCACTTACAGTAGCATCCCTTTGGTGAAGATAGTGTCCTCAGCTCTCTTTTCAAAATTAATGTGGCATATATCTGAGCACTTTTATTTATTAATTTTTTTGGTAAGACCTCCACCCCACCCCAAGTGTCTGTGATTGAAATCATAAATTCATCATGTCACATCACAGAGTGAAATGTAAGTGAGTGAGCGAGCGAAAGAGGAGGACAGAATGAAAGAAGAGAGGATGTGCTGCTTTTAATGAGCAGATCTGATGAAGGAAAGGGCTTCAGCCTCTTTGAAGCAGCGTGAGGCTGAGTAAGGGGACAGACAAATTCGAGGTCTCTCTGTGTGTGTGTGTGTTAGAGAGAGAGAGAGAATGAATGACGCACTGGCATGGTTAGAAGAAGAGTTAACCAAAAAATTTAAATGTTTTCATTTGTGTTATGCCGTTCTGACCCAGTATTATGTTCCATGAAACACAAAATTAGATATTTGAGCTTCTGAGTGGATGGTCTTTAAACTCATGGTCTGTCACACAAAACACGACAACCAGTAGTGTTTGACGTCAGTGACAGAGTGTTCAAATCTCATTTGAGCATGTTTAATTCAGAAAAGGTTCCTTTAGGAACACTGCAGCAGGTTTGATGTGCCTTACAGCAAATTGGTTCTCATGGGTCATGTAACCGGTTGCGAAGAAGTCTGAAGAACACTTTTGTTCAATTGTTATTTATTGTGCTTGGCAGTGTGTATATATAATGATCCAAAACCTCAAACATTCTGCCAAACATTTATTTTTATGTTTCATGCACTGATCCATGAAAAATCTAAAATCCATTAAAGTTACAGTAAAAAAAAAGGAAGCTCTCAGCAGTTGCCCAGTTTTTTTTATCATTTATAATATACTGATGGCCACCTTAAAAACAGGTTCATCACATGTAGCTTTTCCAAGAGGAAATACTAATATATAAAAGGTGTCCAATAGACACAAATACAAAACACCATCATGATAACACACATTACATTAAAATAATGCAATAAACATTAGTTTAACGTCATACGATGTAACATAAAACCTAATATGCATTAAATAAAGAAAACTTACCATTAACCAGTTATTAGTTTTTACAGTAGCCTAGCATGTTTTACAGTCTTTTGCCATTAAAATTACAATAATTTTTTATAGTGTGGAAGAAAGAAAACAATTTACCAATGGAACGACATGGAGAACAACATGGTGAATGACATGGTGAACCGCTCTGTTAGTATTTCTTTCTAGTTCTTTCCTTCTCATCTATTCCTTACCATTATCTGTGCTGTGTTCTCTGTCTGCCTCTGTTCTCTCTTTCTTCTTGGACAGCGAGGGAGCACCAAGGGAGAAATAAGAAAGCATTTATGTGGAGTGATCTTTACCCATCCATCCTGAGGGGCCAGTGCTGTGATGAAGGAATGAATAATGAATATATCCGATAAGAAAAAAGATGAGGGAAAGAGGGCAAAAATGATGAAGGGATATCCCAGACTGAATAATTACCTCCATACCCTCCCGTTTAGACTTGTCTAGGAGTCGAATAGCCATATATAGCTTTTCTCAGAGGTATTATAACAGGGCAAAGTCTCTCACTCTCTAAGAACATGCTTCACTTTTACTGTTGTTGTTGTTTACTGTTGTATATCTAACATTAACATGCTGAACATCTGTGCCTGAACACAACACTGACTGTTACCTGCGTGAGATATTGTATGAAAAACAAACTGATGCCAATAATACACTATCAGTGAAAAGTCTACTTAAAGATCTTTAAAATGAGTAGAAAAATCGACTAGCTAGTGAAGAGAAAACCGTAATGGTGAAGTGTTGTGACTTTAAAGAGTCAGTGACTTTTTGAGATTATTTGTCTTCATAAATGTCTAAAGTAGTAATAAAAAATGAATGACTAGGTGTTTTCAAACTTTTCTCTGGCAGTACTGTATAAGTATTAACATCTGAGTTGTAAATTTACTCAAATTATTGCTTATATCTGCTCTCTTTCTCTTGCTCATGTTGTCTTCAATTAAATTAATAAGATCTGATAGCAAAAAGAACTTCATATTACTATTATTCCATACCCAACAGAACTCCACTTTCTTTTTAGACCGAACATCGTGCATTTATAAGTATGGGTTGTTTCATGTCAACATCAGAAGATTTAAAAAAGGAACTTGAATTGATTCATTTAAATTGTTTTTCTTACATTGGGTTTAACATAACATTCAGTTTAACAGTTGGATATGGAAAGCCTACAATGACCTTTAAAAAACAACACTCAATTTTAGTGACTTACATTATGTTCTGCAGTTAAATGTACGTTTTGTTTTCTTTTGCTCAGGCAATGTCAATAGTATGACCTATTTTAGGGTGGTCGGCATTTTACTTTATCTTAATAAGAAAAATTTAAGCTTCCTAGTATGTGACCTTTCAAGGCCCCAAACCCCCAATGTTTTGATGTTGTTTTGGGAGGATTTAAGCTTTAATTAGGTGGATTTAAGCTTTATTTAGGTGCCCCCCATCCCAGCCTCTCTGTAATTTGCAGCCTGCTAACAGCCACACACAAACACTTACTCACAGAGTGACCCTCATGTTGTCTTCAATTAAATTAATAAGATCTGATAGCAAAAAGAACTTCATATTACTATTATTCCATACCCAACAGAACTCCACTTTCTTTTTAGACCGAACATCGTGCATTTATAAGTATGGGTTGTTTCATGTCAACATCAGAAGATTTAAAAAAGGAACTTGAATTGATTCATTTAAATTGTTTTTCTTACATTGGGTTTAACATAACATTCAGTTTAACAGTTGGATATGGAAAGCCTACAATGACCTTTAAAAAACAACACTCAATTTTAGTGACTTACATTATGTTCTGCAGTTAAATGTACGTTTTGTTTTCTTTTGCTCAGGCAATGTCAATAGTATGACCTATTTTAGGGTGGTCGGCATTTTACTTTATCTTAATAAGAAAAATTTAAGCTTCCTAGTATGTGACCTTTCAAGGCCCCAAACCCCCAATGTTTTGATGTTGTTTTGGGAGGATTTAAGCTTTAATTAGGTGGATTTAAGCTTTATTTAGGTGCCCCCCATCCCAGCCTCTCTGTAATTTGCAGCCTGCTAACAGCCACACACAAACACTTACTCACAGAGTGACCCCATGATCGATCTGAAGTAATTGTGTCAATAACGAGTGCCTTTACCCCCCTGTCTCCACATGTCCTTTATATTGCTGTGATGGATGTCGCTGTAGTGCATCTTTGTTAGTTTCTAGCAGCATGGCGGCAGCACTCGTCAAGAAGCAGCATTTTTAGCCAACAAATGCATATGATTAATGCGGCTACAGATGCAATTCATCCTTGCCACCAACTCTTCTATGCTACATTACCAGGAATCCTGACAGGGCTGTGTGCTAAGATGAATCTGTGCCATTCTTTCCATTGGGAATGAAAGTAATAGCTCAAAACAAGTCATACATGAGCTATAATGAAATCTAACAATCTGGAATATATTAATCACTTTTTCGCTCAAATCATGGACATTTTTCCCATTACATACAGTTACATCAGAGCTGACGTGCATTCTGGTTTTATGGCCAGGTTTCCGGCATTCATATTTCTTGTGCTCGTTCACACTCTATCTTTGTTTCTTCATTCTCTCTCTCTCTCTCTCTCTCTCTCCTGCTGTCTGTATGCAGTGCGTGATCTAGTGCTCCAGGGAAAAGCTGTATCCAAAGTCCAGTCACACTGATGGCATTTTAATTATGTTTCTCAGCCCATTAACTCAAATGTGATTGGCTACCAACATCTATTGCACTGAAGTAAACAGACATACCCACATGTGAAGGAATTCAAGTAATTAAAACATGTTCTAATCAAAATACAAAGGTGAGAACACATACTAATTGAAATTATTAAACTGCTAGCAGCTAGGAGCAACTGTAGTTCGATTAGCAGGACGTTTATCTGGCTCTGACTTTACTCTTCAGATTGTTGTTGCTTTAAACTTGCGTTGCAAGTCAAAGTGTATCACTCACCTTCACTGTGAAGTAACTGCTAGGTTAGAGAGGGTCCGTTACCAATTAAGTTGTGCCCGATATTCAAGGCCCCCCAGAAAGTCCTTCACTGTTGCTGACAGTTGAAGTCGCAGGGCTGTTTCTTGGTACAGTATTTGTGGCTGCTTGGGGCTCCTGAGCCACTAGGGGACCCTGCGGCAAGTTTGTTTTTGCCAATAATAAGTGTGAATCACAGAATTGGCAGAAAAATGTAACAGCCATAATTGATGACTTTGCTTCCAAAACGTAAACAGACATTTTGCAGAGCTGGGATGTACGGTCTTTGAATATTGAGACGTAGTTGTTTAACTTTTCAAAAATATAATATTATTTCAGTTTGTAATGCTAAATTTAGTATTTACATTGTTATTATTTATAGTTTTTTGCAATTGGTTAATGCGAATATATATTGAGTATTTTTTTTACACATATATATATTTCATATAACTGAATAAATAGCATATGTTTATAATTATAGTACAGTATATTGTTCTTTTTTTAACCTATTTTAACCTTGATGTGGTAAAACTGAGTACTCTATATTCATTGCAAGATATTAACAAATTTTCATTTTGTCTGGGAGAAAACAAGTAAACATTACTTCTTTCTCAGCTTTCTCAAGCTGCAAATGACTTCACATCCTGACAGACAGGGAAAATGATAATTACACAGCATCATAATTTATTGTTTATCATTTCCAGAACCCCTGGTTAATTAGTTTGTTAGCATCAAGTCTTCAACCTCCTCTTATATAAACAGTTTTTAAAGTGTTTTAATAGTGATAAATGCGTGTAAATGCATTTTAAAAATGTGAAAATGATCTAAAACATCAAGTTTGTTTGATGCTTATCCCATCCTTCTGTATTAAGACTATAAAGGTTTACCAGCCTGGTTCCTGAGATCAAGCACTAAAGTCTGGCAGGGGATATGATATCTGTGAATTCTGAAGCCCCAGTTGTTTGTTGGTTCCGCAGCCAGTCACGTGAAGCTAAAGCATGCCTGACAGGCTCGTGTCATTCTAAACCTGTTTGACTTTTTTTTCTGTTGAATATTTTTTTCTGTGGATATTTTGAAACTCAAATTTTGAATTTCTTTATAACATTTTTCAAAATATATACATCTGTGTTCTGCAGAACAGAGAAAGTGATACAGGTTTTGAATGACTTGTATGACCGAATTTTCTTTCGAGTGAACTGTCTGACCATTTTGACAGCAGGTTTTTTTTTTTTAACTGGAGAGGGACTGCAATAATGTTGGACCTTTGTAAGAGGGCCTGTGGGGTTGTTTTAATTGAGATATAAAAGTTGGATTTCCAAGGACACTTCACAGACCGAACTGACTCACAGTCATTGACTAAACAAGACTGACATGATCACCAGTTTTCCCATTTGTGCTTTGTTATTCATTTGAGTGATCATGAGTAGGAAAAATTAGAGAATATTGTGAATAATGTATGCAAATATGAGCAAGATTATGGGAAATTTCCATTGATGCGATTATATAAACGAAAGCCGGAGCGGTTAGAAGATTTGACCACGTAGGGAATGGATAACATGAACACATTTACCTACTGCATTGAAGCCTAACCGACAAATTGGTGTCATACTTGCATTAATTTGTTTTTACAAAGTCACATGTATCACAGAGAAGCAAAATTTGGAAATTTGGATGCCATTTGGATGGAAATTTGACTGCGAAAACATTACCTTAATGGTTCTCCTAAACTGTTTTTTGTTCTCGCAGAAAGTGGTGACCAGCACAACCTGTTCTGGGTTTTGACCTCCCTTCTGTAGGAGCCCATGGGACCATGGGGATCATGTTCCAAACGATCATATGGATTCGCCTATACTGCTGCCATGCAAATGACCTGAGCGATTCAAATAATCTCTTAAATCCATTACACTTGAAGTGCTGGTTTCTGATTTCATTGGGTTTTAGGACATGGTTCAATTATACGATAGAACTGCTTATTATCTGTTGCATAAAAACAGAAAATATCCATCTATTCTGTCAAATCACAGCTGTTACAAGCATATGCACACTCATTAGTCCATAACGTCTAAAACCCACAGCACTAAATACGTTTTTTTCCCCTCTAATTTGCATAGTTGTATATCATAAGCTTTAAAATTGATAAGAACCAGACCATAGAGTACCTCTGGTGAAACTAGAACAGTAAAACTAGTAAAAATGCATGTGTGGACTTATAGACTTTCTAATCAGGGAAACACAAGTACAGTCTAATAGGAGCTAATTTCACAGTCCAGCAGCTGTAGTGAATTCTGGGAAATGATACGCACCACCCTGGTCATCACTTTCATACATCATTTATTCTGGCTCTCAAGTTATTATTGTGTTTTAGAATGAATTAATCTCATTAGCCTCACAGGTAAATGTCCTTAACTGTTTTGAAGGTCTTAAATTATCACATTTTGTGTGGTTGAGTCGCGGTGACCAGATGTTTGTTATACCATCTTGCTGTGCCACATTGGTATGGAGCCTGTTATCTTAACAAATGCCATCTGGAAGCATTTGGCAGCTCATGTGATTAAGTATCATATCACGGCTAGCAGCAGTAAAGATAAGCATTGAGTGACATACTGTAGGCCTGTTCAGGTTTGATGTGACTAAACAATGACTGTGTCCGATACCTCAAAAATGCTTCCTGAAAAGACAAACATACAGATGTAGGAAGCAATGTCATTTTAGTCATGTTTTTTTTTTGTATTATTGTTATGAAGTATTATTATTCTTTTCGATAATGTATTATTATTAAACATGTATTATTATTATCAATGTTGAAATAAATTACAGTTTAAATTGAATGGTTAATTTGTGAATTCTACTGATCTGATTGCAGCAGTTAAAAACTCAGCCACATCTTAAGCAGCACTCTCATAACAACTGGCTTTCTGTGTGCATATAAATGTAAAATTGAATTGCTCTTGTCAAAAAAATGGCAAATATGATCCTCCGAGCTTGAGTGTGCTGACTCCTAATAATTCATCATAATGTCAGACTGAGGTCTAACCTGTTTAAGCTCTATCCAATCTCTATGACTGGGACATAAGACTGCTCTCACATTAAATAGGTATTTTGAAAAAGAGAATGGAATATATCAAATATCTTTTTTTGAATCTGCACGTCCAAGTTTACGTTTCTTTGCTAAAAAGTACAGTAAAACAGTAATACTGTGAGATATCATTACAATTTAGAATAACATTTTTCTTTTAGTATGTTTTATGATGTAATTCCTGTGATGGCAACATTTTTAGGCTGCCATTACTCCAGTCTTCACTGTCACATGATCCTTCAGAATTCATTCTAATATACTGAATTGCTGTTCAAGAAAGATTTCTTATCAATCTTGAGAATGGTTGTGCTGCTTAATAATTTTGTGGATATTTAATACTTTTTTTTGTACAATTTAATGCAAAAAAGTCCAATCAATCAATCAATCACATTTAAAATTATAAGTACTTTGGTACTTTTACTTGATTAGAAATTTAAAACGCATACTATTACATGAGAAATTTTTCATCAGTATATCTGTACTTTCTGTTCATCGTCCAGTATTTCTGCCAATGATATCCCACAATCCCATATGA
>NW_015626033.1:2165219-2194629 GCF_001515625.1 Sinocyclocheilus rhinocerous | reverse complement strand
GGAAGCATTTGGCAGCTCATGTGATTAAGTATCATATCACGGCTAGCAGCAGTAAAGATAAGCATTGAGTGACATACTGTAGGCCTGTTCAGGTTTGATGTGACTAAACAATGACTGTGTCCGATACCTCAAAAATGCTTCCTGAAAAGACAAACATACAGATGTAGGAAGCAATGTCATTTTAGTCATGTTTTTTTTTTGTATTATTGTTATGAAGTATTATTATTCTTTTCGATAATGTATTATTATTAAACATGTATTATTATTATCAATGTTGAAATAAATTACAGTTTAAATTGAATGGTTAATTTGTGAATTCTACTGATCTGATTGCAGCAGTTAAAAACTCAGCCACATCTTAAGCAGCACTCTCATAACAACTGGCTTTCTGTGTGCATATAAATGTAAAATTGAATTGCTCTTGTCAAAAAAATGGCAAATATGATCCTCCGAGCTTGAGTGTGCTGACTCCTAATAATTCATCATAATGTCAGACTGAGGTCTAACCTGTTTAAGCTCTATCCAATCTCTATGACTGGGACATAAGACTGCTCTCACATTAAATAGGTATTTTGAAAAAGAGAATGGAATATATCAAATATCTTTTTTTGAATCTGCACGTCCAAGTTTACGTTTCTTTGCTAAAAAGTACAGTAAAACAGTAATACTGTGAGATATCATTACAATTTAGAATAACATTTTTCTTTTAGTATGTTTTATGATGTAATTCCTGTGATGGCAACATTTTTAGGCTGCCATTACTCCAGTCTTCACTGTCACATGATCCTTCAGAATTCATTCTAATATACTGAATTGCTGTTCAAGAAAGATTTCTTATCAATCTTGAGAATGGTTGTGCTGCTTAATAATTTTGTGGATATTTAATACTTTTTTTTGTACAATTTAATGCAAAAAAGTCCAATCAATCAATCAATCACATTTAAAATTA
Source organism: Sinocyclocheilus rhinocerous (assembly GCF_001515625.1). NCBI lineage: Eukaryota > Metazoa > Chordata > Actinopteri > Cypriniformes > Cyprinidae > Sinocyclocheilus > Sinocyclocheilus rhinocerous. The sequence goes on along the minus strand of NW_015626033.1, from coordinate 2,193,680 downwards.
TAAGTACTTTGGTACTTTTACTTGATTAGAAATTTAAAACGCATACTATTACATGAGAAATTTTTCATCAGTATATCTGTACTTTCTGTTCATCGTCCAGTATTTCTGCCAATGATATCCCACAATCCCATATGAGCAGCTTGGCTGTAGATGGAGCACTCAAAAGAGGTAGTTTTTAAATGCCAGTTTTTCAACTCACAATTAAATATTTAATTAGAAATAAGCTTTTTTGGCAATTTATTTGTGCTGCTTTTAATTTTGATTGGTAATCAACCAGAGATGCTTTTTTTTAACCACATGGTATAGTTACGACATCCACCAACAGGAGCACACAGGACTAACCAGGCAAACCAAGTACATACACGCACACATAAATAGACACACATCCTCTCTCGCTTTTCTTTTAGACCCTCTAATTCAGCACTTTGTAGCTTCATTGATTGAACAGCGGCTTTAATAGCTTTCAAATACCGCAACCTATCTGAAGAGGAGCTTTGAAGCATGAAGAGAAATTGACCTCTAAAGATTAACTCTCAGTGCCGCTCACCTACAACATACCAGTTTTACTGACACTACTCTGCATCTGTCGATCGTCCTCACATTGATAGTGACTATAGACCGGCAATGTGCTCCACACACACGCATTTTAATGAACATGTGACTACTATCAGGTTTCAACACACTCTCATGGCAATTCATGACTGTTTTTGGGTCAAAGACGAGATGTTCCATTTTGGTGTCTGCATCAAATTAAATTTATAAAAGTGATTTTAAATACATAGAAACCATATTAATTGTCTACTTTGATGCTTCAAATAACATCTGTGAAAATAAAATGTCAAAATAAGGGATAAATAATCATTCCATCATCATTCAGCATAACAGATATATTTATGTAAAAATTAAACCGTATTCTTATTCTGTCTTGTACTTATTCAAATATATAAAATAAAAGGTGGTCATACTAAATTGTTATTATATTTTAAATGATTAAACATCTGTAAATGAGTAAAACCTAGTAGTTTGAAGGACAGTGGCAAAGATTGGTAAAAGTCTTGGTATAGAGTCTTTAAATTCCATCTAAAAAATATAGCTGACAGTGAAACCAAGTTATTTTATATTCAATAACTGCTAACCGAGACTTGTCATTTGCACTTATATATTGTTGCTCTTTTGTTAGTTTTGACTGCTTTTATTGTCCTCATTTGTAAGTCGCTTTGGATAAAAGCGTCTGCTAAATGACTAAATGTAAATGTAAATGTAAATGTAATGGTAATGAAAGGGGATGTGCAAATTGGCTAAAAATCCAATGAAAAACAAACATTTAAAAATGAAAATGTTCTTCTAAAAGTATCTTTGGTAAACAAATGGCGCGGATTCCTAAGAATGAGTCAAAACTTTCCAGGGATATTTATTATGGAAATATATCAGAAATACAATCATGCAGAAAGCCGTACTATAGTCATGCACTTGTGAGTATTTTCTCCAAGCACATATGGAGGGGCAGAACCAGTGGCACCTTGGATACAAGCAATAATATTGTGCATATTTTTAATTTCATAATGCAATGGTTAGATGTAAGTGTATAAAAATTGTTTGTTTCCGTACAAATCACATTGTATTTGTACAAAGTTGCCACCTTACGTAAAATAGCTACGTTTTCTCATGAGATGGGGTTGACAGGTTCACGAGTGTCCTTCGCAACACGCCATCGTGCTTTGACTACCGTGAGCCTTGAGGTGTTTGGACACCTACCGCCATTGGCCTCAACATCCCTCGACGACAATTTCACACCTCGGTGTTCTACTTCTACATTGCAAGAAAGGTGTTGATGGTGTGAAAATTGTATTGTGGTCAGTTACCTGTGTTGACCTACACACAGTCCCCTCGCCTCCCTCACTGCTTCACAAAACCCCGGTGGGCTGAGATAACAGACCTTGAGGTACAAATGAGACCTTAGGCATCGAGCTGGTGGGCTTTGCTGGTGTTTTGTGTGGCATTTCGTCTTCAGGGTTTTCCGGGGCGTGCTAGAGGTCTTTCAGTGGACAGAACCGCTACGGGACAGTGGAGCGAGGGGACGGTGCACTTCCCAGGGTCACTTTGGCTTGCCTTTTTCAAAGACTCGCACACATTCAAAAGTAGGAACAAAATAAAAGGCAACCTTGGGAGCAGGAGAGCAGCATATGGTGTTTGAGTGCTCTCATTACACTCCGTTCCTCTCACTTTCTCTGGCGTTCACAAGGGTCCTTCAATTTGCCACTGTTGTACTCGGCAACAAAGAGCCCTTCTTTTGTGCGGCCACCTAAAAGCGGTCTGTTAGCTTCTAAATCCCATTTTATGTCGCTCACCATTGAAACAAAACAAAAGACACAAGCGGTGCACACACTCGAGCACAACAAGCACTCAAGCGGCAGTTTTCACGCAGCTACATTGCGAGATTAGATTTTGTGTGATACGCTGAGCTTCCAGGCGTGCCGTGTTTATCTCCATGTGACAGGACACTGGACATGAGATGGACATGGGAAACAGTGGGGTTGACTTCATCCCCGGTCTGGTCTCTGGTTTCGCACGAGATCCCGTGAGACGGCAGCTGATAATTGGTTAGAATCCCAGCAGGCGGAAGCACTGGTTTAATCTTGTGTGTGTGTAATCCTAACGCCTTGTCTGGCACTGATAGGTCCACACCAAACCTGAAGCATCCTCCTGAGCTCCTGAGACACACGGCTTCAAAGAATGTGGGGGAACAAATCCTGTGTGTGTGTGTGTGCGAGAGAGAAAGCATAACAGTTCGTAATGGAGAAGATGTTGACATATTTTACATACAGTACTGCTTGAATTTCTCCATTTGTACAGCTCATTGCCAGTAAGAGGGGAAAAAAGAAAAGGAAGTTTTTAACTTGCATTACCATCCTCCTCCTCCTTGAGGCTTTTGCCTGGAGGCAAGGTGAAAATTTATTGACTGTGTAAATTAACTATTACTTTATTTCTGTAGTTTTCTTTGTACGGATAGAGCAGATAGATGAGATTAATGTGAATTTAAATACTACCACTAAACATTGTGCAGAGTGCAAGAGTCTGTCAGACAAAAGTCTGTAATGCTCACTAAGGCTGAATTCATGTAATTAAAAATACAGTAAAAACAGTAGCTACAGTTTAAAAGAACCGTTTCTATTGTAACATATCTTAATACGTAATTTATTACGGTGATGACAAAACTGAATTTTCAATAGCCATTACTCCAGTCTTCAGTGTCACATGATCCTTCAGAATTTATTCTAATATGCTGAGTGGGTTCTCAAGAAACATGTATTATTATTATCAATGTTGAAAACCGTGCTGCTTAATATTTTTGTGGAAATGGTGATGCATTTTTGTATATACAGTATACTGTATTGGCACATATGAGTATATACACTAAGTGATATTGTATAATGTGAGGAAGATGCTAAATGGCAGTAGTGTACAGTCAGTCCTGAGGGGAAAAGCTAAGTTGTGTAATGGCTAGAGTGTTTTTCTTTGTGAAGCGTGTAGAGGTGAGCACCTCGGTATAGAGTTCAGCATGTTGACAGCTGACACTGTTCTTTACTTTACAATGGTGGGTTAGAGTTTGTAGAGAGATTCGCTGTTTTTGCTTGTACCTTAGCGTACTTTATATTATCTTTGTTTCTCTGTACCTGCATAGTGTAGCAACCTCTGTATGCTGTTTACCTGTTTTTGGTAGAAGTAATAAAAAAACCCTAAATGAGCTCTACTGCCTCAAGTTCTCTCCCTAGCTAAGCATCCCATGGATGGTGTCTGTTCTGCTGTCTCTGGGTTGAACGTGACCTTTCTGCTGAACTGTCACAGCACAGGCCTGTCACTGGTGTTGTTCAGGGCTGTCATTGTTCTAGAAAGGAGTAGGAGTTTGCAGGATCCATTCCTGGATATGGCTTGGTAATGAGCGATAGCTGCATTTGGCTGGGTTTACTGGCAGCCCACATTAGATAAATGGGGATCCTGACTGCCCGACGCAAGCAGGCTCAGCCTACAAGCTGCCAATAGAGATCAGGTTGCATTATGAAATTAAAAATATGCACACTATTATTGCCTGTATTTTAATCCAAGGTGCCACTGGTTCTGCCCCTCCATATGTGCTTGGAGAAAATACTCACAAGTGCATGACAACAGTACGACTTTCTGCATGATTGTATTTCTGAGATATTTCCATAATAAGTCATAAGTACCTTTGGAAAGTTTGGACTCATTCTCAGGAAACTGTGCCATTTGTGCACCAAAGATACTTTTAATAGAACTTTTTCATTTTCAAAATGTTTGTTTTTCATAGGATTTGTAGCCAATTTGCACATCACCTTTCATTACCACTACATACAACAATTTAATTCTATATAACTTAGCTGTTATTGAATCTAAAATAAAATGGTTTCACTGTAATGTGTTTTTAAAACAATATTTCTTTATATTTTAACAATATTTTCTAAGAAAATGCAGAATTTGCATTTTTCTTTCTGTTCACCTCTTACATTCTTTATCAGTATTTAATTTCGTTTAGTCTTTTCAATTCAATATTTAATTATGGGGGGACGACAGTGATCTTTTTAGTACAGTTTATAGAGTTATAGAGTTTTTCTTAACATAAAATTCATAATAATTGACTGTGTTTTGGTGTAATGATATTTGCTAATTCAGACCATCATTATCTGTTTTGGCACTGACTTGAATTTGAATATGACAGAGATATTTTATTGGTTAAAATGTTGGGTAATTTTTATTTATTTTCATTTATTTTCAATTATTTTTTTATTACTACAACACACACTATAACTTACTGTTACAATTAGAATTTACTATATCAAATCATATGAGTATACTTTGTGGCTGTTTTCATTTTTGTGAGTACACATCCCCCTGTGATGGTTCCACAATGTCTGTAGCAGTTATGACTTTGATACTTTGTAAACATATTATTATTATTATTTATTTTTATTTACATTTTTATACTTTATATTTATATAATTTCTTGTACAAATGGCTCCATTTTCCCCTGGGTTAGTGTCTGTGCCAGTGCCACAAATTAAAAGTTAACATTCAAGGAAATCACAGGGTTGCAAATCAATCTTATTCTATGGTCTTGTAGCCCTTGAGCCCCACAATGATGGTGGAGCTTAACGACTCAATATATCAATATGCATCTTCCAGCAAAGGGTTCTTAGCCCAAGCAGAGGGATAGTAGTATTTGAAGGAAAATCCACATGACACATTATAGAAGACATAAGGTCATGTGCAGAGGGCATAGTCATCTCAAACAGACAAGATGAGCCTCTTACATTGGTCATTGAAAGGAGCTGAGAGAGGAGTTAGTTTGATGTACATGTCAAAAGAAGTGTGTGACGTTGGTGTTTGGCATGAAATACCACTAAAAATAACTGTTTAGTGCATTCACCCAGACTTTCTTACACACACACACACACACACACACACATATTCTCGCTCAGCCTGTTTGTACCTGTCCCTGTTCCCCAGACTCGGCTCTATGCTTGTGCCGAAAACTGCTATCTTGCTCTTGCTAATTACGCTATTGCTCTCTCACACACCTTTCTCACCACGACTGATTGTCTCTTCCATCTCCCCATTCCCAGAGGTTTTATTCTGTCTGTCACCCACCCACACTCACACTGTACACACACAGGACACACACTTAAGCCCCATCTACGACCCAGCAGAGCTGCCGAGGCTGACATTTCGCCCACTGAGTGGTCAATTAAAGAAGAAATCCATGGCATTTATGCCTTTATCCATAAACGTAGACCCAGCGTCGGCGCCACGGGGGGGCCTGAGGGGGCCCGGCCCGGCCACCTCGGTCACTGTGCCCCCTCACCTCTGGTGCCGTCTCCGTAGTGGGCGCCCTGATTTTAGTCGGTGAGGCAAGGTACTGCCCTGGGAAGGTCTCCCAGTCTGTTAAATACAGAGATTAAAAGCTAAATGTTTTCATTTAGGTTCATTCTTAGCAAAAAACTTTTTTTTTTTCATTCAGGTTATGCGAAATAAGAACGATGCTGCATTTAGAAATAATTCTTATTAACTTTGCTATTATTCTTGAATTTTCAAACTGCTAACACTTTGCAGTTTCGAATTATGCCTTTACTGTATGACCAAAAATTACGGAATATATCAGATTATTTTATTTACAAGTTTCATGTTTGTGTTTATCCCGTTTTTTCCCCCGTTGCATCTGAAAATTACTTTCAGAAAAGTATCAGATTGGCCCCCCAATAAACTGTGCCTGCCCCCTCACTTTGTGCGCTCTGGCGCCGACCCTGCGTAGACCTCTGTCATTTAATGATGCTACCCCCTACAGACACAAGTGTATATACACAAACTCTCATACACAAACAATCACACTTCTAAATTTGTCAATTGTTTTGCATTTCTTCCCCTCTCTTTCTGCTCTCTCCCCTCCCTTTTCTCTCTGACTTTACTTATATTTCCCCTAAAACTGAAAATTCATCATTTACTAACTTTCACATTGTTCAAAACTCGCATGGCTGGCTTTCTACAGTAGAAAACAAAAGTTCACTCACTATTTTCCAGGTCTTCTGATGCAGTATGATAACTTTGTGATGACCAGATTGAAATTTAAGTCATTATTCACTGATAACCTTTCCCTTCAGTAAGCTGCTAACTTGACAGCTGAAAAGCGAATCATTGAGTCAGTGAGTTAAATTTGTGAAGTAGATCAGAGAAGAAATTATTTTGAACCAGTTCTTTTCAATAAGCATGTTGCTCTGGTTCAAGGATTGAACTGATCAGAATAAAAACAAAATTGCGAAATGTGGCTTAGTTCAGTTATCAAAGGCCACAATTTGATTTAATTATATGCGCTGTGTGTTTCGAAGTGAAGTGTGGCACTGTGTTCATTTACACACATGCAGCTCATGATTCATTGTATTCAGTGGCTCAGAGTGGCTTGGTTTATAGTTAATGCTGCTTCAAACTCATCTCTCCATGTGCTGGGAGTTTGGAACAAATTCATATCCTCATATGATGTGCATTTGGGGACGAAACATGCACAAAACCATCTTCTCAAACTTGTATTGAGAATCAGCTGTTGTCAATAAAAGAGAAGCTTTAAGTGCTCCCTGTGGTTTTCTGCCTAATTAAAGCTTGATGGTTTAATGTTTGAAAATGTAGAAGTTAAGACAGCCATAAATATTAGTATTGTAATTTTACAATTGTACTGCAAATTTGATTGATTGATTGATTGATTGATTGAATTTATTTATTTATCAATCATTTTTTATCTTATTGGAAAATATTACAATAGTAATATTCGTTTGATATTTTTATTTAGTAATAATAACAATCATAATAACATGTAAAATAAAAAATACTATTTTATAGTCATGTTGATATAATCCCAAACATTTTGGCCAAATTATGCAGCCCTACAAACTTTTTTCTTTTAAAAATCAAAGTTTTTTTTATCACAATATTTATCAGAAAAATCTAAATTTTATAAATTTATTTACTTATTTACTTATTTATTTTTCCCAAAATTATGTAGCCCAATGATTCTTTCAATACTTAGGTTCCCAAACTAAGCTTTTGCTGAAGCCATAGAAGACTTGGGTTATAGCACGCAAGTCAAATTGACTATTTTTATGATGTATATTTGGAGCTTGAAAATGGCATTATGATGAGTAAATAACGACAGATTTTTTTTTCTGCGGCAAGTACTCCTTCAGATTACTGATCTCAGTAAGCAGCTTAATTGTCATAAAATGCTACACATTCATGTCTCCCACTTCAAGCATCTTCCATATTAAAAACACAAAACTGACAATAACGGCGAGAATGGAATGACGGTGCGAGAGTGGAGATGAGCAGTGGTTTACTGTTCTTCTAGTCCTCATTTTATTGGTCACTGCGCTATGCATGTGGGTGGGCAGGTGCTTAGGGGGTCTTTAAAGTCGAGCTGCAGATGATAACCAAAGCTTCTCACAATACCGTTGCTAATTCTGAAGTGTGGAGAAATGCAAGTCTTATTCTGTATAATCTCCTATTTTCAAAGAGGGGGACTGCATAACCCATTAATGTAGATGTATGAGCTCCGTATGGTCTTTAATTCTTAAGGCATTTGCATAAAGCTAAGGCAGAAATACTTATTCATAGTGATATGCAAATCTCGAACTTAATTTGCATAACTTTCGCATTTACTTGCATCAATATAGGCATGACAGCTCCACTTTGCGTTCTCAAACGGGTCCTGCTGGGAACACACACGCATAGGCCTGGGAAAAACGTGCAAATAAACTTGTAAACACACACAACACAAAGTAGCTTATAACTGACTCCGTCAGGACGCATCTGCGCTACGATGCTAACTCTTTGTTGATAAAGTGCGATTATGTTGTATTACTCTGTGAAATATACAGGCACGCTATGGCTTTGTTTCAAACTCTCTCATTTACCTAGCATTACGCCTTATCTGTTTTCAACTGTCTAAAAAGTAATTAACATTTGTCACGCCAGGGCATCATCATTTAGCATAGGTGACACTTTTGTTTGTGCGTTTCATTCATATAAAGCACATTAATCAATATGGTGCTAAAAGATTATAGGACTATTTTACCATATGACATGAAGACCTGAATGAATGAAGGAAAAAGGTTGCATATCTTATGCAAACGGTTTCTTATTTACTCTCATTTACGCAAGAGCAGCGCCACATTTAATAAACAGCTGTCAGAAGTGAATAACACCCTTTATCTCAGTGTGAGATATTATGTGCTGTCCTCCAGAGTAATAGGAGCCAAAACGGAGCAACATGCGCAATCACGTTAATATTATGGAGCGCATGTTCAAGCAAAGGCCTCCAAATTTCTTTCAATTCCAGGGAATTTGTTGGATATTAGAAAAGGAAAATAGAGGACAAAGGCACTGTAGGACAAGTCTTCATCTACAAACTGATCATTGTCCTTTCACTGCTCTCCGTAAATGTCCATGTCCTGCCCTATTAAAACGTCTGAATTATGACTTCATCAACAAACTAAGCCTCTCATCGCGTCTTTAAATGCTCACAGGGTTTTTAGTGTTTCATTTCTTTAAGATATCTTTGGAAATACAGAAATGTCTCTGTCAAATGTTGGATGCGAGTATGATAGTGTGTCCAATATATGCGTCTTTTGGGAGGGACAATTTGTTTGTCCTGGAGATTATTACCTTATATGCAGTCCTGAGGGATAAACCCTGCAGGCAGACAGTTTCTTAATAGCATTTTACTTTATCAGGGTACACCAATGTGCACCCCGTGTGTTTGCTTTGAGACGTCGAATCGCAACTCTGATGGAAGCAAACATCAAGTATCGGAGTAAATTGGAAAATCTTCCCCCCCCTTTTGCTTTAAATCCCATGAAATCTCAAGGTCCCCAAAGTAATTAGCGTCTCAGGCGGGATGGGGGCTCTGAGGGAAGCCCCTCTGAAACCCTTACCTCTATAGACATCCTCCCTCAAGAACACACAAAATTGCGTTATTCTATTTCTCAAACCATTGTCCCTCTCCTCAGCAATGATGCTAAGTTTGATGATAAGATGCTAAAACTTCGTTCCACACTGCAACTGAAAATACTAATAAAAAACAGCTCTCTTGTTCAGAGCTGACAGTGACTTGCATTATGGATCAGCTCTGAAGCATTGGGGTGTCCTGTTCCGTTGTATGGACACATACACACACATACTGCATTTCCCCTAAACCGCATCTGCCGGAGAGGCCAGTTTTCTATCATTTTCTGAGATTAAACAACATCTCACTTGGTGATATGTGTCAGATAAATGTTTCTGCAGACAATAGAAACTCTTATTTATAAGAAGAATAATTTCACTGTCCTCCCTGACCAAAATATACAGGTTAGAAAGGTGGGATTGAATGAGGTTACATGCCTCAGGGGGAGTGCGGTGTCTGTCTTAGATAAGGAGGACGTGTCCCCTCATTTCCATGCAGGTCTGGTGAAACATGGCTGCAGGCCAGGTCAGGGCACCCATTACCCATTAGAGGCATACATTTTATCAAAAACCAAGCTGTCAAATGCCCATCAGCAGACATATCTGATGTTTTTTTGACTGTCTGGTGAACCTGGTTGTCTACAATCTGCATACTGTCATGAGGTAATGTGGCCTGCAGCTCTGAGGGAAAAGCTCAATAGGTTGGTTTGTTTCTTGTTTTTATATGTGTTTACAGTAGGAACGCAACAAGGCATATCCAGATTCAATATTTGTGTCACTTCCTATTGATTGGCATGTTGTAATTTGGTTGTTTTTCATCATTGATGTATCCTTCACTGCCTGTGATATTGCATAATCCTGTGATTGGCAGTTGGTGTTTTCAATCTTTCTAATTTCATTTCTTCTGTGAATTAATCATTGTAGTCATTAAATATTTAATATGATTATCTCTAAAGCTACTTGAATTTGTTGTAGATCATAAAGGTGTGGTCACATTTTCCTTTGTATCACTAAATTTCATGGGCAAAATGGAATCTATGCAATCTGGAATTTGCAGGTGAGGGACATGTGAGCCGAAAAATTCCCCGTACGGATTTCACATTGGATTGGAAATTTGCTGAACTTATAACACACAAATCCACCACAGTTACAAATATAAAGCTCCTTGGTTTTGCAGTGACCTTTGAAGCGTCATGCATCGCTACACTGTTGACAAAGGACAATAGACCTACTTTGCTTACAAAAGTTTCTCAAATGCGACCACTGCTTATGCTTATAATGAAAGACATTATGATTAGCCATTAAACATTAGATGGTCGATATTACCAATTGATGCTATTTTGTATAAAAATTATCTGTGGTGCTTTAGTAAATGCAGACATGACGACATTATGCTATATAAAATATGAATAACAGCTTATTTTGAGAAATGTTGAATAGTTGAGATGACTCAGCCTAATTATTATAATTATAGGAAAATTTATTTTCAAGAAATAGTGCTTATTAAACTTTAATTCGACTGCAAATAATTTGATATCTTTATAATATATGTTCAGTAAAATTAAATAAACTAATACTGATACATTTAAATCATAATAATAATGATACTTCCAATATTTCATGCATTCCTAGTTAACATTCTGTGGATTTGTTGGACAAGGTGTCTTCATGCACAAAATACTGCCTATGACATTATTGACTGATTTGGGCAGCTGCCTTGGTTTTGGACGCAGCCTCGGTGTGCAGGTGGTGTGGTTTTGACCTCTTGTTCATCCACATGTCTGTGTGCTTTGGCTCATGTGAGTTATATGTCATTCATGGCACTGTCATTTCCCATTCTTTTCCTTGACATGCCCTCGCTCTTTCTCCCCCATATCCCCTTTTTATTAACTCTGTCACTTCGTGTGTGTTGGCCACATCCTTTCATCCCTATCAATATTCTTTGCTCTCTTTTTCTCTGTTTCCATAGAGATGGTTCATTGTCCTTTTGAGAGCAAGACACAGAAAGTCCTAAAGATCTTCTGCGCTATTATTTTCATCTGCTTTTTTCATCCCTCTATCCATCAGTATCTCAGCCCTCGCTCTCTTTTCTCTATCCTTCTACCTTCCCCAAGACTATCTCTCTGCCCCTCCCCTCTCATACTTTCTTTTTTCATTTGCTCTTTTCTCTGTCAATGGACTGATTTCTTTTTATCCAGGAGCACAGCAAGATTAGGAGATATTGTATCATGGCCAAGACAGTCAAAGACCTTTTCTGTCCCTGACATCTAATTAATGGTAATCCTTTAAGCTGCTGCTTGTAGAGCAGACCTCTTGGTCTCTGTCTCATTTGCAGTTACAGAAAAGAGAAGGGAGGAGTGTTTGGAAGTAGCGAAGGGATCGAACCTTCTGCCTGATCAGCATGTCCGGTCGCTCGACCTGTTTTAACAAAGGTGTTTACACTGGGCAAAGGTGTGGGTTTGTGCATGTTCACAAATGTTGGGTGATAAGGATTTGTTGTGCATTCATTCAATATTCAACATGCAATTTGGACTCTTTTTATCTCTCTCTCTCTCTGTGTCCAAATATGCATATTTCCATCTTACACTCTATGCAAGAAAGTATGTGAAAAAGTGGGGATGTCCAAGTATTCATTATTCATGATAGCAGACATCTGTGCACATTTTGCCAAGCTAAAGAGCCATCAGATTTGAGAAAGCTGAAATAAAAAAAAGGGGACGAGAACTGTGAGCCAAGCAAGTTTTTATGCATCGCTGCTCAAAAGTCTGGGGTGGGTAAGATTTTTTTATTTTTTTTCCCTTTTTTTTTCAAGACGTCTCTTATGCTCGCCATGGCTGCATTTATTTAATAAAAAGTACAGTAAAAACACTAATATTGTGAAATAGTAATACAATTTAAAATACTTGTTTTCTATTTGAAAATATTTGAAAATATAATTTATTCCTTTGATGGAAAAGCTGAATTTTCAGCATCATTACTCCAGTCTTCAGTGTCACATGATCCTTCAGAAATCCTTCTAATATGCTGATTTGGTGCTCAAGAAACATTTCTTAGTATTATCATTGTTGAAAACAGTTATGCTGCTTTTTTTTTTTTTTTTTTGTGGAAACAGTGATACAGTTTTATCAGGATTTTTTAATGAATAGGAAATTCAGAAGAACAGCATTTATTTGAAATAGATTTTTTTTGTAATGTTATTTGTAAGTGTAGTTTTGATCAATTTATCAAAAAAGTGCAAGAACTAGAAGTTGGACGTGCAAGAACTAGAAGTGCAAGAACTAGAAGTACTACAACACTTTGGTTGTAGTAGTGAGTTGACATTAGAATTTAAACCATTTGCACTCGGCCACAATCCTGCAAACAAGATTCACAATTTCTCAAATAGGAAAGTATGGCACTAGCAATGCCAAGGTTATGGGTACAATTCCCAGAGAAAGCAAAAACTGATCAAATGTGTTCCTTGAATGCCAAGTAAGTCACTTTGAATAAAAGCGTCTGCTGAATGCAAAATTGTAAATGCAAATCCTCCCATTTAAATTAATTTAATTAAACAGATGTAAATAATCACTTTCAGCCACATTCATTTGTAAAGCAGTAAAACTCAGTTATAAAACCCCTTCTTGCATTTATGGATAACCCGTTTTAGTTTCTCCTTTAAAAGATGATTAACATAGAGTCGCATTTATAGCTGCAACATTTCAGCTGAGTCCTGAAGGAATATTTCCTCCTGCCGTCATTGATATTGCGTTGTTTTCTATTATTGCTCGAGCTTGGAAACCCTTGGCAACATTGCAGGGAGTAATTGTCCTCTCGAAAGATATAACAGCAAAATAGATTCAATTAAAAGTGAACAAAGAATGCCATCTGAATTGCATTTTTACGAGCCAGCAGTCCTTATCTGGGCAGTCTGTTGTTCCCTGGGCCGCTTTTTTCTATCAGTGCATCTCTCTTTTCCAGGACAAATCTATTAAAGTTTGTTTAAGTCTGAGATGTCTGACCCAAATCCATGTCACATTTAGATGGAGGAAGACCACTGGGAAAGCCAATATCCACACCCGCTGATGTCAGTAGTGTGAAAACCAGTATTATTTTTGCTTAGAAAAGGCATGTTTTCACTCTTGAAAATAATTATAACACACCCACATGTTCAAACAAAAGCCATACTGCACCTCCTACAGAGCAGTGATTAATGCAACTTCCAAAACGTGTCTGAATCGCACATTTGTGTATGCTATTAGCTCCCGACACGATTGCTGATGAATGGGCACATCCTGCTTGTTCTGCATTTCCCATCCCTGTCACTCCCACGCTGGTCCCGTGCCCAACATAGTGCCACACGGAGCACACAAACCGCAGTGTGCAACAACCTGACACAGAGGCGGTCAGGTGTGGGTGTTTCTGTGTGACGACGGAAAATATGATGACCACACCAGCTGACTGACAATGAATACATTAACCTACAACCGAAGCAGAGGGCAGGAGCCATTCTTTGGCCATATGTGCTCTGCTAGCTGGATGGGATCCACTGAGAGGATTTCAAGTGAGGAAAGTTCGTTGGGGACGCTGGCTTTTATTATGCAGTGAAACAAATAGATGTCCGTATCTGATCACACCATATGTCTGTAACACTGCATAGTGGGTGTTTTAAATAGAATCCTCAGATATGAATGCAATTATGTGATGAGAAAAACAAATGTTCTGGATTTAGTCGACAGCATTTGTTGCATAATTGATGATTACAGAAAATTGTTGTGCATAATTTAGAAAACAAAGGCAAAACATTTTCGCATAAAAATATGCATTTATTTGAATAGCAAAACTAAATGTTAAATATTTTTGGTAACGGATTTCAAAATGAGTATTTATCTTTTAATCTATTCATTATCATGTTGTCTGCATTCACTTGTAGCTTACAAACCATTTATTGTACTGTTTTAATTGTATTTATTATTTTGAACAAAGTAACAATTATTTATGAAATCTCCCTATTAACGTCCATAATATTTATATTGTTTCTCACTGGTTTTCATCATCAGACATTATGAATGTATGTTGAAGAATTGAAGTTTATGTACTTATGGGTCAAGTGTGTATTTGTAATTTGAATGTGTTGCCTGATCCTATTGACTTTAATTGTAAATGCTTTAATTTAAAAAAAATAAACCAAGGGACAGGCATTATTTTGGTAATGTGGAAGTCGGTAAAATGCTGTTTATTGAATTAATTTATATTAAACCCTGAGCATTACTTTCAGCCTGCACTGAAAGAAAGATATTTGTAGAAAAACAAGATCTTGAGATACTTTTTTTTTTTTTTTAAAGTTGAACTTCAGTTCCTTGTTTTTTGTACGAGTGTCATGCGCAAGATGCTGCATTGGACAAATACCTCTGTCTAGCATGGGTTTACATAGAAAAACAATGGAAAAGTAGAAAAACACATTCTGTGTGGACGGCCCCTAAAACACCTGTAAAAAAATCAATCCAGAAAATTCCTTCATATTAACACTTTGGGTCATCTTTTTATAGTCTTGTGAATAGCAATTTAAAGGTTTGCAGAAGTAGCAAAGTGAGCAGAAGTACTAAGGCACACGTCAATAAAGCAGCAAGCAAACTGACAGACTTTGACGGTCCACTCCCAGTGTCCCTGTGGAGTTGTGCCTACCTTAGAGCGGTTTTGAAGGGAGGAGGGGAGGGCAAGGGACTAGAGCGGCCAGCTGGAGTTAGGGAAAGCTTTTTTTGTGCACCGTTGCCCACGACACATTTCAAATTAACCTCACTTGCTTCACAAGCCCTTCCTCCGGGAGCCCCATCAGAGCTACCCACCACTGGACAATGCTCTATTAGGGGCATATCTCTTCAGTCTTCTGTTCAATCACCCGATGGCTCCTCCGGTGTGATAGAGGTCTACAGTAGAAAGAAGCAGTGCGATTTGAGAGTTGGATTTGCTACTTTGTATTCATATTAGTAGAATGCAATTCAATAAGACTAAAATGAAAATAACTTCAAATATAAAATAAAACAAAGGTCTCTATTCCCCATCAGCCCCAGCTTTATTTTTATAGCCTTGATTTTCTCCCCCCTCCTCTCTTCACCTCTCTTCTCTCTAGGTAGTTTCTTTTCTCCACCCTGTTTGTTGTCTTTTTACACTACACTGTTGAAGAGGCTGAAAATATATGTGTTTGCTAGTGAACGGTCCCAATTGGACTCCCTACTGTGAAACAGGATGTGTACACTGATCAAATAAAGCTCAAATCAGCGGCACAGAGTCTTTAAGCGCTTTGCTTGAGTGAATAATATAATCAGCGGATTATCGATTTATAACCTAGAATAAAACGGTACATAAATTGGGCTAATCTCATTAAAGTTTAATCTAACACCCTTTATGAAAATTGACTTATCCGAAGTGATTACTTTAATGGATTGTTATGATCTGATGGCTGTAAGTGTTTAGGGAGCATGTGAAGGTTCTTCTGAGAGAGGCATGAAGAACAGTGGTGGATTGGATGGAAATGTCAGATAGGGATGTGCAGCTAATATTTGTATGTGCACCTGTATCTTTTACATTGACAAAAGTGTCTGTTTTTCTATCTGTATTCAGATTGAATCAGGTATGGGCGGGGCTTCAAACCAAACTAAATTGTAATTTGTAACTCTTTTTTGTAAGTTAGATGGAACTCTACTCCATTATAGTTTTAATATGACATATATGGCCTGTATAATTTTATATATATATATATATATATACTCACACAAACACACACACATATATTATTACAGCCTTTATCTGTAATAATATATGTTTATATATGTAAAAAATGGAAGAAGGATAGGCTGCAAGCATCATTTGATATGTTAAGAGAAGCTTTGACAAATTTTCAGTCTATTGTGAAGGGTGCAAAAGCAAAATATTTCTCGAATATAATTAATAAGAACTCAAACAAGCCTAATATTTTATTTAATACGATTAATAAAGTGATTTTTCCTGCGCAGGGTCAATTATCTCGTCTTCAATTAGTACAGAATGCTGCTGCCAGACTTTGACTCGCACAAAGAGGAGAGAGAGAATTACTCCAGTTTTGGTTTCTTTACACTGGTTGCCTGTAGAATTTAGAATTGAATTTAAGGTTTTGTTGATGGTTTTTAAAGCGTTGCATGGCATTGCCCCAAAATATATTGTTGACCTATTGATTCCTTATCAAAATGCAAGAAACTTGAGATCTTCGAATCAGACGAGTCTTTATGTTCCCAAAACAAGATTAAAATCAAAGGGTGATAGGGCTTTCGCAGTGGCTGCTCCTCGATTATGGAACCCTCTCCCAATGCACATTAAATCTTCCCCATCTGTGGATGCTTTTAAGTCTAGATTGAAATCGTACCTTTTTGGTAGAGCTTTTAGAATTGACTAGAGGGACCAGGTTTTACATTTTAATGTTGAATCTTGATTGTGTGACTGTATGTAATGTTGCTGGAAAGCACTTTGGTCAACGGCAGTTGTTTTAAATGTGCTATAGAAATCAAATTTGTATTGTATTGTATTGTATCTAAAAGAAGGTACACTACCGTTCAGTAAGACTAAAGGCTAAACTGAAAACTGGAAAAATTATTGTAGAAAAGCTTTGCTACCACAATAACAAATAACATTTTAAATGAAATATATTAAAATAGTTTATTAATTTTTAATAATATTTTACAATGTTACTGTTTTTATTGTTTTTATTAAATAAATGCAGCGGTTTGGAGTACAAGAGCGGTAGTGTATTGATAGCATATGTTGTGTGTGGTGGAGATTCTGCTTTGTTTCAATCAATTCTTTTGAACCCCTTCATCAAAAAGATTTGTTCACTGACTCTTTCTGCAAGTTCCATTGCTACACCAGTAGGTGGTGACAAATACTGTGTTTTTTTTTCTTGTGCCACAATTTTGCTGAGTCCTTGAATCATTCACTTGATTTGTTAAACAACACAGAGTCATTCACAACTGAAACCATAATATTTTAATGTCGTTATGACTGTAACACATTACGTGTGTACAAATTTGTAAACACGTAACAAAAAGTGACTCCAGAAAGCGTTTGTTTTCTGCTTTAGTTCACATTTTATAATAATAATTTAATAATTTAATGTTACTCTTGACAAGTTCAGATTTCTGAGACTCCATCCAATTTAAACTTAAGAATCACACCGTGCCCACATTTTCATTCATGAAATTCACACTAGTTGGCTTCACAGACCCACTCTTGTGCTGCAACTTTAAATATGTTCATTAAAATATTTTTCTATTATATTTATTTTATTGTATTTTTATATATATGTATTTGTTATTCGTATGTAAGTCATTACTTGTGCCTTTCTGAATAGGATATTTGACTTTGGGCACATCTCTATAGTGTCAGACCACAGAATCCCTCTCTCAAATGAAAGACTAAAGTACAGACAGTGGAGGAAGTAACATTCGGATGACATTTGGTGGCTTACTGGCATTTTACAAGATAGATGAGAGCAAGCTTCACTTCAGCTGCGTTTAAGACCAGGCGTTCCACAAAACAGCGTTACTCAGGCCTCTTTTATCCTGAGGCGCATGCACTAACCTCCAACACCCGCGCATACACACACACATTCATTCTCTCTCACACAAGCTGTCAAAATCTTCAGAGTTCTCATGTTTCTTTTCCGCTCGCAGTGGAAAGGAGAACACCATGTATCCCCTCTTGTCACGGTGACCCTGATCATAAACTCATGTTCTGCGCTCTTGAAAGATTGAAATCCAGCGAGGCAAAGAAACATAAACTTTTCATCAAGTTTTGCTCGAGACCGCCTCTTTCCCGCTCCGTGCCCGCATGTTTCTCTCTTTCCCATTTCTTACATTTTCCCCCCATCTCTGCCTTTCTATCCATCAGGGAGGGCTCCATTGGAGCGCGGCGGGCCTTGCAATTGTCCTCATAAATTGTGTGCGTGTCAGGGTGAGGAAAAGAACTAAGTGTGTAGTAAATAACAAAACTCTCCGTCGACAGCGCCACATTCTGGTCAACAAAATTACCCAGCGTGCCCCGAGAGAAGAGAGGACGTACCCCTGACATGATGAATGGCGGTAGAGGATGGCACGGAAGACCACCCGATATCCTCCTTACCTGTGCCGCGATCGAGCACGGCCAACCCCAGAGCCCTTGATGATTTAAATGGATGAGTGTCTTTATTTCTCCGTAAAAGAAGCTGTTTGTCTCTCAGCTTGTGTAATAACCGATCTTTCACCAGACGTCGGTAACTGCTATAATTTTTCATCCCCCCTCTCCATGACACACATGGGCTTTTTTGCTTTAGCGCTCTCTCCCTTTTTTATTCGATCTCTTTCACTTTCTGTCTTGTATTGATCACGCATTCATAACTGCCAGCACATTTTTGTTGCTCTTGACTTTCACTCTGGCTGTGTCATTCTCCCGCCGTTTGCATTATTATGGTCGGTCACTGAAGACTAATGTGCTATTGCATCAGCGTTCCTATTTCTCTCTCTCTGTTCCACACTCTTCAAGATTTTATTTTCCATCATTTTTACATACAAATGGAATGTTCTACAAATACAGTACTTTGTTGATTAAATGCTCAAACATGTTACTGCATGATTTGCAACCCTGTTACCCACACTTTTTAATTAGTTTTCTTTTTATTAACTTGTTTTCCAGTAATAATGAAGCATGAGATTAAGGCTTGTTTTCATTATTATATTATATTATATTATATTATTACTTGAATCCAATTTGTTTGAGCTTAAAATATGATCTGCTACTGCAGAAGACAAAATGCACTTAAAGATTCAGTCTATGAAAATAAGTCCTAATATCCTATGCACTGCTGCCTCCCAAGTAAACCTATCTTGTTTAAAACAATTTTTAGACATTTTTCTGGAAAATAAGACACTTACTAAGAATAAGATTTTTTTGCAGTGAATTTTGACAGGTTTTTATGTAGTTTTTAAACAGCAGTAATGCACAAATTAGGGTTTTGAACTAGGAACAGTCTTGTAAAAATGAACAGAAAACAAATTACTTTAAATTTAAGTTTAGTTTGACCTCCAAAGGTTGTTGGTCAGCTTTTTGTAAAGGTTAGTTTAGCACTTCATTTCACTGACCATTTGTTGAAGGAAAATATTACTTCTAAATGAAAATATTTTAACTAAACAAAAATTTCGAAGAGTTTCTGACTCTATTTTGTTCCGTATTCATTCAAAGTACCAGCTAAAAATTCTCTCACATGCTATCGCTCCATCTTTGCCTTTCATTTTTCCTGCACATTGCAAAAACAGCATTCGCACACATGCTTTCCTTCTGAACAGACACGTTTGCTCCTTTTCTATCATTCATCTCACTGTTTTTGGCATTCTTTCTGTCTCACCTTCACTATCTCACATTCCCTTCTCACACCCCGCCACATAACACTTTACTCTTTTCTCCTCTATTTTTTTTCCTCTGCTTGGGAGCTTCATAATCTCATATGTACCTATAATCTATTTTGTCAAAGTGCTCTTCATTCTCTCACATGCTATCGCTCCATCTTTGCCTTTCATTTTTCCTGCACATTGCAAAAACAGCATTCGCACACATGCTTTCCTTCTGAACAGACACGTTTGCTCCTTTTCTATCATTCATCTCACTGTTTTTGGCATTCTTTCTGTCTCACCTTCACTATCTCACATTCCCTTCTCACACCCCGCCACATAACACTTTACTCTTTTCTCCTCTATTTTTTTTCCTCTGCTTGAGAGCTTCATAATCTCATATGTACCTATAATCTATTTTGTCAATCATAGTGCTCTTCCTGTCACGAATCCGAGTCTCGCCCAATTGGATACTGTTCGCCCCTGCCTGGACCTTTGCCTTGTACCTGGATTATCCCTCTTGCCTTGCCATCAATATACCTGTTTGCCATTGTATGACCTATGCCTGTTTTTGACCATGTCTCTTGTGAATAAAGCCTTGCAGATGGATCCGCACGCTTCCTGTGTTCCCTCCGTTACACTTCCCTTCTTCCTGGCCTAATCAGATGTTTTGTTTTGGTCTTTCTCTCAGTGCTCCATTACCTGTGAGATATGGGCTTTTCTGGGCATGTTACATAAGCATTGTATTTCTACTGATAGCTGATTGACAGACAACATAATGATTTATGTTATGAGGTGATGTGGTTTGAACCGCATGGAATCAAATTCCTTGACATGGTAGAGACGTCATCTCACTTTGTGCCGTTGTCCTGGTCTCCAGGCTGTGCAACTTCCTTCCCAGCTTGCACTGGTGACAGCCACCAGAAATAAGATGTATTGGTTTAAGGGAGAAATATTCCATGTTTTTTTTTTTTCCTAGAAACTTCCAAAAATAACCTTGACTTGTAAGACCTTGAGTGTAAATGGCTGCGTTTTTGACGTCACGGGCCAAACAATCGAGCCGAGTCCTTTTTATCCTAACGCCTCGTAGTACAACATATCCATTAAATGTTCTTTTTATATAGTCTCATCTTCTTCATGCACTTTTCAGATGGTGAAACATCTCCAAATAGACATGCAGTGCAACAGATATTGGATTGTGTCAATAATATGTTTAATAGTTTTATTGTATAATCTTTTTGAGATTATTGATTTCTGTTCCCGTTTCTTGCTTGCAGGATGAGGGCTCACTTTGGAGTGTATTGACTGTGGTAGTGTTATGATACGGTGAGACTTGCCCTCAGGCTCCACTCAGACGCGTGCTGGTCCGCAATTATTGACCCCACTGACCTTCCGACAGCTCCATTTCATACATGCTGCCTTATGCATATAATCTTCTCTATACTGATTTCCTCTTATGAAAGTGCATAGAAAGTGCATGTGCAAGAAGTGCATAGCAGTGCCGCCCCTCCCAAACACCTAATTTTTCATCTCGGAGATCACTCATTATCACATCTTTGCTGTAGTTTTCCATGAGCACTGAGGAATTTCACTCACTGATAATGTTGTTTATTTGCACATGCTTTTTGCACATTGCTGCATACACACACACTACCTTTCAAATGTTTTTAAGTGTTTTTGAAAGGTGTTCTTAATGCTCACCAAGGCTGCATTTATTTGGTCAAAAATACAGTAAAAACAGCAAAACTGTGAAATATTATTACAATTTAAAATAACTTGTTCTTTTATTTTAATATATTTTAAAATGTCATTTGTTCCTGTGATGGTATTTCACTAGCCTTTACTCCAGTCTTCAGCGTCACATGGTCCAAGATGTTGAAAACAGTTGTGCTGCAAATTTTGCTTCACAAGACATTTATTAATGAGAGTGTGGATTATTTGTGGATTATTCATTTATTAGAATCGTGTGGATTATTTGTGGATTATTGTGATGCTTTTATCAACTGTTTGGGATCTCATTCTGATGGCACCCATTGGTAAACAAGTGATGTAATGTTAAATTTCTCCAAAATTGTTCAGATGAAGAAACAAAGCCATTTACATTTTGAATGGCCGGAGGATGAGTAATTTTTGGGTGAACTGTTCCTTTACTATTTTTGTGAAAATGAGGTTTTTTTTTGCTCAGGATTGTTTGAGCAGCGTTGATTCAAAATAGAAATCTTTTTTAAAAATATAAATGTTTTCACTGTCACTTTTGATTATTTGAATGCATCCTTGCTGAATAAAAGTATTAATTTCTTTCCAAAAAAAAAAAAAAAACTTAATTACCCCAAATATGCTATATGAGTTGTAAGTATTTCCTGGAATTTGCAGCACCAATGCCAGTCCTGTTCTTTATCTGACCCTGTAGAACCCAGATGACTTCTTATCAGTTTTTCATACAGTACATTCATACAGTCATCTTTACTTTTATCAATCTTTTAATCTACAGTTAAATGAGACGTAGTCCAATTGTGTCCTGCAGGCTTCTGCGGCAGGTAGAGAACTGCTGCAGTTCTCTCTTCATCCAAATCTACTCTCTCTTTCTCTCTCAGATGGTCGGTGTGTGAATCAGTGGGCTAGAGGTGACCCCCCAGCCCTATTACCCAAACCCACCGTCAGCAGCAGAGCACATTTCCCAAATGAAAAGCTTCTCCCCCTCAGTCTCAAAGCTCCATGACACTCCTCCCTCCATCAGATTGCTGCCTCTCTTCTTTTATAAGTCTCTTAATGGTTTATAAATTGCGCGTAATGATTCCTCCTCTCCCCTCTGTGCTCAGATATTTTTTATGGCCTTTCTGGTTTTGTGAGGCAAGTTTTTGTAAATGGGCAGCAATATCAAGGGCTTCAAGGGCTGTGTGCAGAGCTGCAGAGAGGCAGGATGTTAAACTGTATGAGCTGTCTTATGTGGTGACCACATTGGGAGTAGGATTGTCTAGCTGGGCTTAATTCTGTCGAATTATTGCCTTGACATAATGTGATTGTTTTCTGTTTAGAGAACTTTTCATCAGCGATCTGAAATTGATTTTCCATTAGAAATTTTGGTTACACTTTACTTGAAGGGGTGTGCATAAGACTGACATGACACCTTCATAATCATGACATGACACCTACATAATCATGACATGACACATGTCATGAATATGAAGGTTTTTTATGCATTTTTATGACAACTGTCATTAAGTGTCATTCGCTAAGTTATGTAATTTTTAATGCAAAGATGACATTGTTTGAGATGTCTTTGTTATGGGCTATGGTTAGGGGTAAGGGTAGGGGTAGGGTTAGGTTAGGGTTAGGTCAAATAATGTCATATTTGCATTAAAAATGACATAACTGAGCGAATGACACTTAATGACAGTTGTCATAAACATGCATAAAAAACCTTCATATTCATGACATGTGTCATGTCATGATTATGTAGGTGTCATGTCATGATTATGAAGGTGTCATGTCAGTCTTATGCACACCCCTTCAAGTAAAGTGTTAGCGAAATTACTAAGTGTTGTGAAGTCTGCATATATGAAAAAAGCCTCTAATGCTCACCAAGATTGCATTTACCTCTATTTGATCAAAAATACAGTAAATCTAGTAGTAGTAGGAGATATCATTACAATTATTACAAGTTTTACATTTTAATACATTTTATTAAAGTAACATAACATAATTTATTCCTCTGATGGCAAAGCTGAATTTTCAGCAGCCATTACTCCAGTCTTCAGTGTCACATGATCCTTCAGAAATCATTCTAATACGCTGATTTGAGGCTCAAGAAAAAAAAAAATTTATTATCAATGTCGAGAACAACTGTGCTGCTTAATGTTTTTGTGGAAACCATGATTTCTTTACAAGAATCTTTGATGCATAGACAGCATTTATCTGAAATAGAAATCTTTTGAAACATTACAAATGACTTTAGTGTCAATTTTGATCTATGTAATGCATCATTGCTGAATAAAAATACTAATTTCTTTATTATGTACATATAAAAAAAACGTACTGACCCAAAAACCTTTAAACTGTAGTGTATTTGTTAATACACAAATTTAAGGTAAAGCAAAATGAAGCAGGGCTTTTAACAGTCTAGTCCACCTCACTTCTGATGTCTGCCCACAGAAAACCCACAATTCACTAGAGATAAAGAGTAAATGGTTCTTTTCTAGGCTGTTTCATATTCATCACACTTGAGAAGAAGTTAATATAATCATCTTGTAACAGGGTGACATGAATTCATAAAATAGGTCACAAACCTTTCTTTTCAATGATTTGCAGCAAGACAACCGTCTCCTCGATCACAGTTACAACAGTGATATTTTTGCTTAGACAGCTGCCAATTCTTAGACAGAGTAATACTGAACGAAATAGGTCGTTATAAAAGTACTGACGTGCTCACAGCAGTGGAAATTTTGCATTTCTAAAAATAAGCAGCCAACATGCCATAGAAATGTGGGGAGTGTGTGCTAGAAGAGCTTTCAGATATTAAGAAGTGAAAGGTAAATTGCTCTTCCTCTGTGATCTGAAGTGGGCAGTGCTAGATACAGATACAAATGAGGTCCAGTCTCTCATTATTAGTCTTATTTCCAGTAAAAAAGTAAAACTGCATAACTGCAAACTTCTTTCCATAGATTTTTTTTTTCTTATGCTGCTGGCTTATTGTTTTGTTCTAACATAAGAGAGTTTAGCAGTTTATAAGAAATATAAACTAAGAGGTCACACTTTATTTTAAGGTCCAATTCTTGCAATTAACAAACCATTAACTACGTCTTTTGCCTCAAACTCCTAATTTGCTGCTTATTAATAGTTAGTATGGTAATTGTTAAGTTTAGGTATTGGGTAGGATTAGGGATGTAGAATATGATCATGCAGAATATGTGCTTTATAAGCACTAATAATCAGCCAATTTGTTCATATTAATAGACATGCTATAAGCAATAGTGAGAATTGGTCCAAAGTGTTACCGATCAAGATCTGAAAACAAGTCTTAATGTCTTCTGCAAATTTGCCCTCAAGTAAATTTATCTTGTTTTATAGATGTTTAGATTTAGTTTTAAACAAACTTTGACTTTGAATATCGTCATATGAATATTTGTTTCATTTACTCATGTTTTATACCTGGGGTCTCTAAGATCCCAAAATACATGCGACTTTTTCATAGAGAACATCTGAAGCATGTCTGAAGACATATCAGCCTAATGTTTTTAATATTAAGAATGTTTTGTTGAGAGATTGAAGAGCCTTTGGGTCTCTTAGACCCCCATCAGAACACGAGGGTTAAGAAAATAGCACTAAATTTCATTGCAATAGAATTACTGAGTCACTAGGTAATGTCTCTCTCTCTCTGGTTCTGTTTCTACATCAGTAATGCCTTGATCTCTCCCTCCAGCAGCATGAGGCTGGATGCAGGAGAGAAGAATGGAGGGAAGGATTGTGCTGAGTGCACATTAGGAACACATCTGGGGGGAGCAAGCTTAATAAAAAGACATTCTCTCTGCCTTGTCTTCATGCGAGCCTCCATTTATTTCCACTCGTTCTTTCCTCGACTCCCTCGCTCCCCTCCCCG
Organism: Sinocyclocheilus rhinocerous; assembly: GCF_001515625.1. Lineage (NCBI taxonomy): Eukaryota > Metazoa > Chordata > Actinopteri > Cypriniformes > Cyprinidae > Sinocyclocheilus > Sinocyclocheilus rhinocerous. The sequence goes on along the minus strand of NW_015626033.1, from coordinate 2,168,219 downwards.
TCTCATTCCGTCTACCTGCCTTCATCCATCCTCCCCATAGGTGGGTAATTACAGAGAGGAGAAAGGGGGGATTTTAATTTTCAACTGGTTCATTGCAGGACTGAGAGTAAGTATGGCTCTGCTTCTCCCTGTAGAAGTGCTGCTATTCTGACACCATATCATTTCCTGTCATTACTGTCCATGGGTCGGGAGGGGAGGCTTCTTGAGGCTTGGGTTTGTGGAAGTTACATTAATACATCTTTGAGACTCGTGAGTTGTGGTGTTGAGCAGAAGTTAGCCTGTCTCTGGCACAATGTCAAATGTTTTATATCTGCTCCTACCTGTGTAGCATTTACCTGTCTAACCCCTCACAGATTTCCTGTCACCTCATTCCCATTAGGGTCCCAAAACTCTTTTACCTTTTGATTTTCAAAAATAGTAGCAGGAGCCTTTTCTACCAATGTTTGGAACTTTTTTTGCCCAAGCATCATTTTTCCATTCCTTTTCTTCAACTACACCATGGGACGCCCATCCTGAGGTTTACAAGCTACAGTATATTCATGCCCACATCCACCCCTGGCCCACCATCAACCCCACACCTGTGTCCCATCTGCCATATCAGCTTCTCATCCATTCCCTGCCACTGCCTCTGTGTGTAATATGGTGACCGTGATTTCACCAAGTACAACATGTTCCTGGATCAACATCCTTGTTGATCCTGGAACAACATTCCAATTAACCAATCAGAATTGAGGGATAACTTTTCGGGAAATATCTGTTTTTAGGTTTGCTATCAGGGTTAGGTGCTTCTACACCCTTGTTAATCAGCTATCATTTCACACTGAACATAGGAATAAATTATGGGTAAATTTAGGTTTAGGGGTAGGGATTGGGTTTAGTCTATATTTTTGGACAGTAATGTTGATCCAGGATCAACAAAAGATTGTTGATCCAGGAACATGTCTTACTTGGCAAAATCACGGCGACCACCTGCGGCAGCTGCAGGAGTGGCCGCCGTCTGCGCGCCGTCAGCGAGAGGTAACTCATATTCACACACGTATGTTAAACTCTGGAACAGATTACAGTCAGATCTGTGTGAGACGTGCTTCATTTTCATCTTTTAGCATTTATAAAAGCGGTAAATGACACAGTTATGCATGAGGCAATTTATGGACAGACAGGAGCCTGACACTAAGCAGAGACATTTCATACATGTAGTTTATTTTGCAATAATGTCCGAATTATTGTACATTATCACACTTATTACAAGGCTACATCAAATAAGTAAATAAATGTGCATGAAACATTAGATTCGAATTTAAACAAGAGATATGAAACTAGAACATCTATAAATAAAATCGATTGTCTTGGTCAATCGTTATCAGTTGTTGTTATCAGTGTTATTTTAATATATATATATATTTTCTTTAAAGTAGTAGTAATTTTGTTTTGTGTTTTTATCATTTCTTTTAGTTTTTTTTTTTATTTCTATATATATTTTATACATTTTGTTTCTGCTTTAGTTTTAGTTATTTTTATCATATTATTAATTTAACATTGAATGAAATGAAAAATGTTTCCTTGACAACTAGCTCAAATAAAATACGTTTTTTATATTTTATTTTATTTCAGTTAATCTTTATTTTATTTCAAATAATGAAGATTTTTTTAATAGTTTTTAAAATAAAACTTTTACTTTTGAAGTAAAATTTGGCATTACAAAATACACTTTTTAGTACTTAAGTGTAAGTTTAAGAGTACTTAAATGTGTCAATAAACAGTCAAGAAAGTGAACTTTAAGAACATATATTACCTACAAGCACAGTTTTTCTTTAAAATATATTTATACACGTGCACATTCAATGCAATTAGGTGCACTTCTCTTTGAAGGGTGTGTCTGTGTACCCGTTGTTGAAGGGTGGTCACAAACCCACACAGAACTTTATCAGTGTTGTTGTTGTAAATGATGGAGCAGCTGCTGACGATCATCTGGTCGAGGTGTTTGTTGATGGAAAATCTTTACCGCAGGTACTACAGTCTCACAGGAGAGTAACTCATGTTTACATTCCTCGTTGTGTCGCATATCAGTGTGGCATGTAAAATTGCTGGTGCTTTCAGCAAGTCTCTTCACATCCCTAAAGCCCCACCAATTCAGAGACAGAAATGTTGTAAACATATCTTCAAATGAGTGCTTAGTGAATTTAACTTGAATGTTGACGGCAGTGTGAGTATGACCCAGCTGTTTCATGGTGACCGTGATTTCACCAAGTACAACATGTTCCTGGATCAACATCCTTGTTGATCCTGGAACAACATTCCAATTAACCAATCAGAATTGAGGGATAACTTTTCGGGAAATATCTGTTTTTAGGTTTGCTATCAGGGTTAGGTGCTTCTACACCCTTGTTAATCAGCTATCATTTCACACTGATTTTAGGAATAAATTATGGGTAGAGTTAGGTTTAGGGGTAGGGATTGGGTTTAGTCTATATTTTTGGACAGTAATGTTGATCCAGGATCAACAAAAGATTGTTGATCCAGGAACATGTCTTACTTGGCAAAATCATGGCGACCGTGTAATACACCACCTGCATCTCTCAAACTTCCATGTTTTTTAGACATCATTACAATCATTATATTGAATTAGGCAAGAGATTAATCCAAATTTTGTGATTGGTACTATGTGTGTGGATCTGTTCAAGTGGACACTGGTGAGTGTTTGCTGATTAGCATTTAGGTTAGCATTAACATTCAGGGCCCTTATTCACAAAACATCTTAAAGGGGTCATATGATGCTGCTAAAAAGAACATTATTTTGTGTATTTGGTGTAATGAAATGTGTTTATGCGGTTTAAGGTTAAAAAAACACATTATTTTCCACATACTGTACATTATTGTTTCTCCTCTATGCCCCGCCTTTCTGAAACGCGTCGATTTTTACAAAACTAATCGGTCTGAAAAGCGAGGTGTGCTCTGATTGACCAGCTATCCAGTGCGTTGTGATTGACCGAATACCTCAAG
>NW_015626033.1:2146390-2165152 GCF_001515625.1 Sinocyclocheilus rhinocerous | reverse complement strand
CATACTTGTTTAATTAGTGACACTTAGCCTGCATTTTTAAATCTTTATTTGAATATGGCAACATAATATCACGCTCTACAATATTTCTATGAATAAATCTCTGACAGAGACTATCAGCCAATCAACTGTGTGCATAGTTAGTAAGCATGCTGACATCATCCATAGCAACGAGGTCAACCCCGCCCTTACTCTTAGCTTAAGACTTCTCCCAATTCCTTAGTAAAAGTTTGTCTCCGCAGCTTTGTGAATAGGTTTTAAGAGAAAACTCTTAGCTAAAAACCTTTACTGCTATTTAGGAGAACTCTTAGTGGTAAGATAAAATGTTTTGTGAATATGGGCCCAGGTTTGGTTTGCCCCTGCTGGTCGATACCGTAACTGCACCATCTAGCTTTCTCCATTGACTACCAAAAAAGTATGCTGTTTTAGCAATATTATATATTTTTATGCATTTTTTAGAAGAGGATTTTAATACTTTTTATTCAACAAGGGCACATTAAATTGAGCAAGAGCAACAGCAAGGATAGTTTAATGCTACAAAAAGATTTATGTTTCAAATAAATGCTATTCTTTTTAACATAGTCTTTAAAGAATCCTGAAAAAGAAATGTATCAGTTTCCAGATTCCACAAAAAATATGAAGCAGCACATCATTGTCTTCACCATTGATAATAATCAGAAATACTGTATTACTTGAGCACCACTTTTTATGCATTTTTTAGAAGAGGATTTTAATACTTTTTATTCAGCAAGGGCACATTAAATTGAGCAAGAGCAACAGCAAGGATAGTTTAAATGCTACAAAAAGATTTATGTTTCAAATAAATGCTATTCTTTTTAACATAGTCTTTAAAGAATCCTGAAAAAGAAATGTATCAGTCTCCAGATTCCACAAAAAATATGAAGCAAGCACATCATTGTCTTCAACATTGATAATAATCAGAAATACTGTATTACTTGAGCACCACATCAGCATATTAGAATGATTTCTGAAGGATCATGTGGCACTGAAGACTGGAGTAATGGCTGCTGAAAATTCTGCTTTGTCATCTCAGGAATAAATTGCATTTTAAAATATATTAAAGTAAATGTTATTTTAACTGATACAAATATTTTACAATATTAATGTTTTACTGTATTTTTTTTATCAAATAAATGCAGCCTTGGTGAGCATTATAAACTTCTATCACAAACATAAAAAGACGAGAGTTTTTCCAGTTCAGCACATAGTCAGTATTAAGCAGTTTGGGGTTGTGTGCTTTCTTGTGGTGCCATTAGTAATCTTTTCATTTTCAGAGTAAATGGTCATGTAGCATTATGGCTCAGGTGATTGTCTAAAAAAGACAAAAGAAAACTATGCTGTAGCTATTGAACGCCCAAGAGCAAAACTGTCAGACTTCAAACCGCATACCACCAGGGTGTTCTTCACCAGTCAAGCAACTGCTATTGAGATGAATGATAATGCTAATGGCTACAGTCGCTTTCTCCAGGTATTATACAGCTCCTTGGTAAGCAGCATCTAGAAAGTTTTGAAAACCATTTGAGATTTGATGTTGGCATCAAAAGGAAGTGACACAAAACATTGGTCTCAATTTAACGCAGTAGGGAAGAGAATGTTTTATGGCGATGGTCTTTTCCTGAGCTCTGATAATGAGAAGCTACAGCCTCATAAACCGCTACCTGCAGGGCCGCAGGGAGCTGTCAGATCTGCATGAGCCGTGCATGTATGCGCAGGGGTGTGTGTGCACTCCCATTGGATCTAGATGCCTTCATCATGCATATATTCCATCTGCCTTCTTCATTTATGTGTGTTGCAACTGAAGAAGGGGAATAGTTTGTTTACAATACAGAAATTTTCTTCAAATTTCTTGTGTAATCCAGAGACATGTAAAACTGCCTTTTTCATCCTAACCTTGCACAAATATGGACAAGGCAGACCAAGGAGGATCACTGTTATTTTCACTCTCTGTATGTGAGACAGTGAGCAACCTGAAGGTAGAGTAAAAAAGGGGAAAAAGTTTTAAGACTGGTCAAAAAAGACTGTTAATTGCCTGACAGTTACCGCCTCGGGGAAGCTTAACAAGATATCCAGAATGAGTGCGGGATTATACAAGGGCAAATATACCTATAATACCACTAAATAGAGTTTGATAATCCAGTTGTCTCTTTAAGAGCTGAAAGATATTTACTTGACTTACAGACGCCCGAGGTGAAACCCATAACATGAGGACATGGCTGTCACCTCAAGCACTCTCTCTCTCGGTTTCCTTTGCATGCACACACTTAGATGTGCAATAGAGACACAACAGAGTCTGACTGCAACAGAATAGATTGTCAAAAAACTGCTGCACATCAAGAATAGTGTCTAAATGTGTCATCTACTATCATATACAACCAGATGTAGTTGCCCCTTTTAGAAAAATGCACAATGTTGTTGTTGTTTTTGTGTCATAATAAGTGCATGAAAGAAAAGCAGTTTTCTAGATTCTCTCTCTCTCCCTCTCTCTCTCTCTGTGTGTGTGTGTGTGTGTGTGTGTGTAGTACGGGGTTAGATTACTTGCAAATTGTAGTCAATTACTGATTACTAATTAGTAATTACATGACAAAAATTGTAGCTAGTACCGTAAACTGTTAGATTACTTTTTTGGTTACGTTTAGATTATTTTTGACCCAAATCGTAATTGTAATCGTATTAATAGAGTGAGCGTAAGAGAGATAATTTTTTTAATGTTACAAAACAATTTTCAGCTTTTATATAACTATATATAAAAATATATATAAAATAAAAAATATATAAAACACATTTCATGTTCTCCCACAGAGAGAAATTTTATACTAAATAAAAAAAAAAAAAATGTAAGTACATATTTGTCGGGTCTCGGGTCTGATCACCTGTTTCTTTTCTGTATTGCTTTATTGCATTTAAATGTTCAGTTATTTCTGTTATAAGAAAAATTTTATTAAACCTGTTATACTGTATTATGACAGCACTTTTTAAAACTAAATTTCAATATCGTGATAATACCGAATACCGTGATAAAAGCATTAGCAATTAATCGCAACATGAAAATTTGATACCGGCATATCTCTAGTGCTGAATAATTTAAAGTGAAAACATGTTTTCTGCACAGATTCATTCACACTGTTAGTAAATGAGCCCCACTGTGGGCAGGGTAGTCTGTTTGTAGTACATGTTAGGTTTTGAAAATAGCTTTATCCTTTTGTCATAAATGGATTTGGCTTTTGCCCCAGTTTCTCCCACAGGCTCCAAATCGCTCGCAATTCCCTCTGCAGCATATCCAGACATGCCATGGCCCTGAAATGGGCCAATCCAAGCAAAGGATACATTAAAGAAGAGAAAAGGAGACACCAGTGGGCAAAAGAGATGCAGAGGATCAGGGAGGAAGCTGTACTCCTCGTTCATCTCTGTTTACTCCAGCTGTCTCCCATGCCGCAGACAGAAAGAACAAGAATATAGGGTGGAGAAACGGAGAAGCTGGAGAGTTCCACACCAAGCAAAGAAGGCTAAAAGAGAGAGAATGATGAAGACATGCCAGTGGACACTGCGGTTTCGCAAGGGCAGGCAATGGGGAAAGGTTAGTAATTCATATTCATTATTCATATTTTAGAGTATTTACGTATTCAGTTTTCAAGTAACAGCAAGAAATATAAATCAGTGAATGTCATATAGTAAAACTACTTGATATACGTATATAAAAAAAAAAAAAATGTTGATATACAATTATATGTAAATATATATAGTTGATGGTTTTAAATGTATTATATATAAAAATAAAAAAGTTCATATATTAAATAAATTTATATTTTTGTAAATATACCATATATTTACAATGCCATATACCATTACCAGATATATATATATATATATTAGTGCTGTCAAATGATTAATCGCACCAGGTTATACATTTTTTACCAGTATGTGTGTTCCCTGGGAATTGAACCCACGCCCTATTGCGCTGCTAATGCAGTGCTCTATCACTGAGCCACAGGAACATTAACATTGCATGATATATATATATACACAGAACACAGACATATATATATATATATAGCTGCTTTATATTTTAGTGGAAAACATAATATTTTTTCAGGATTCTTGGATTAATTTAAAAAATGCAGCATTGTAATTGTCCTTATTGTCCCTTTTGATCAATTCAATGCATCCTTACTGAATAAATATATATATATATTTTTTTTTACTTTTAAATAACTTTTGAATGGTAGCATATCACGGCATATTAAGAAGCAAAAACGAAAACCTAAAAAGTATTAATTTCTTTCCTTTTTTATACTTAGTCCAAACTTTTGAATGGTAGCATATCACAGTTTATCATACGTTGCTGCAACATTGATAATAATAAGAAATATTGGTTACACTTTATTTTAAGGTGTCCTTGTTACAGTGTAATTATACATTTAAGTACTGAGTAATATTTATTAACTACATGTACTTACTGTATGGTTAGGGTTAGGATTAGGGTTTGGTTTAGGGTTACTTGCATGTAGTTATGCATAATTAATTGTTATTATAATAGTAAGTACATGTAATATGTGTAACAAGGGCACCTTAAAATAAAGTTTCCCCGAAATATTTCATACGTACCAAATCAGCATATTTGAAAAATCATGTGACTGAATGATGGCTGGAGTAATGAAAATTCAGTTTTGCCATCACAGAAATAAAATTACATTTTAAAACATATTAAAAATGAAAACAGTTCTTGTGTGTGGTATATTAATCATTTCACAGTTCAATCCAAAAGTATGAAACAGTCCTTTGTTCTGGGAAGGGAAAAAACCTGATGTCATTGAGTTGCTTTGGAGAAAACCTTTAATTCATGATTAAATCCTCTCCATAGATTTCCTGTTTGCTTTGGCAGAGTTCTGTAGGTGTGATAGCTCACACTATGGCTGTTGTTACTGTTTTTGAAACTTCCTCCTCCGAATCCGTGTCTGTGCGCAAGCTCCAAAAATGGTACAACCATTGCATCAACTTGTCAGAAAAATATATTTTTACCTCCTAGTGCGAGCTGAAGAGGAATCAAGTGAAAATTGGGAATGAGAGACATGAGAAAATATAGAAAGAAAGAAAAGTATCTGGCCAATGAAAGTGGCCTTTTCACAAAACCAGATGGCAGTTTGTAGCCCATTAAACACTAATACTATGTTTTACTGCTTCAGCGAAGCTTCCCTATTTATCACAGGTCATAATCACACTGTTATGCGGCCTAATAGAGAAGCATCAGTGGAGAAAACTGCTGCAGTGATATCATCTCTGATGAGTAGGACAGTGTAGAAATGAAGCATGTACATGCAGAGACAGTCCCTGGATAGTTCACCCAAAAAAATATGATATTTTTATTATATAATTTTAATATTAGTATTTAATATTTTAAATTAGCTTTTATTTTTACATTTTCAGTTTTCATTTTAATTTTAGTTTTATTGTGACAGTCTGAGGGAGTTTGCCCACTCTGATTGGGTAATTAGTAACATGGATTTGGCCCACAGAGTGGGAATTGATTGATTAGTTGGCGGTAGGATGTTTCTCTGCCATGTCTCTGGATGCCTGGGCACTGGGAGCCCAGAGGAGAGAGGTGTACACAAACACTCGTACTTACATTAACACTTTCTTGCCTGGTTTATTTCAATTTTGACACCTCTGTGCTTAAAACGTGCTTACTAGGTTCTAGTTAATTCCACGAGGCCTTATATGAATTAATTATAATCAAAGAATGATGTTAATTACTGCTTCATATTTGTCTGCACACATTGCTCATTGGCCAGAGAGAGGAAGAGGGAAAGGTTAAGTAACTATTTCAAAGAGACCTTGCTGTTTACATGAGTGATAAATATTCCTTGCTTTTGCCTTAAGCAAGTTTTTGTAACATTTATGAGTTCACACAACATTGATCATTGAACATTGAAATCACAGCTTGAACTCATTAGTAGTAAGTTTTTCTATGTGTGGATAAATGCTGAAACTTACGATATGGATGTACTGACAGCATCTAAAACGTTAAATTATTTCTCATGCAATTATTTTTATTATATTTATATTATAAGTATGTATATATATATATATATGTGTGTGTGTGTGTGTGTGTGTGTGTGTGTATGCATTATACAATATCCCGTAATCGCAGCCCTGTCCTAAACCTAACCGCTTTTCAACAATTCAGTTTGCAAAATGTAAGATAGATTTACGGTGACAGTAATTTTAATTACAGTTACTTTTATATAGATAATTTAAGGCAAACTAAAATAAATGAAGTAATAATTAAATGATTAATTTACACAAATTTTTGCATTTTAATGTTTAGGCAAAGGTAGAGTGAAGCAGTTCTTGGAAACAACACAGAACAGCATGAAACTCCTACAATGTCAAATTAGGTAAATATGATGACTTTGAACCTTTTTAATAAATCGCATTGCAGAAATACAACAAAATCAACCTATTAATTATATGAATTCTTTCAACCTGAAAGGATTTGTAAATATATGTAGATCTACATAGTTGTTCATTTGTAAAAATGGTTACACTTAGATGCTATCAATATTTATAGTATACGTTTCAGTGTCTATGCAAGCGTATGAAATTGTATGGGTGCCAGAATCACACTTTATGTAGATATACCAATAATTTTCTCCTATTAAATTCGGATAAGACAGAGATTACGTCTTTAATTGATTTTTCCGTACATTTCTGCCATATGTTTATTAACTGACAGTCACCACTGATAAGCTACTACTAAATATTGTAAAAACCTAATTTTTTAGGTTGCTTTGCAACTATTTGTATCGTGAAAAGCGCTATACAAATAAACTTGAATTGAATTGAATTTATCTATGATTACTAATGAGCAAGCATTTGAAATTGTATGGGTGCCAGAATCACTCGTTATGTAGACACGTCAATGATTACTAATGAGCTCATATTGTAATTCAAAGAAATTCATTCAGGCTTGTCAGTGTGGAAATGAATGAACTATTAACAAGGTCAGTTTGGGGTACCGACAGATTTGCTATGTAACAGCAATGGGTTAAGTATTTCAATTATTTGACAATAATCAGCTTGGCCAAATCTACAGAACAAGAATGTTTTCATCAAATTCAGCTTAAGCTTTTAGTTTTGGGATTGCTGTAGCGTTTAATGTGACACAGACTAATGCGGGCCATAAGAAATCGCTTTTTCTTGGATATAAAAATGCATTCTTGTGTGATTGAGACCTTTATTGAAAACCACCCGTCCTCTCATATCAATCATGTTTAATCCATCTTCAGGGAGAACAGCAGCACAAATCCACCGTCACCCCGCGGCTCCTGGGAATGTGGCTTGGGGAACGGCACAGGGGAGAAATCTCTCTGTTCGAGGCCCAGCTGAGAACATTATTGGATCGGCCAGATTATGGGGAAGAAAGCAAAGAAAAAAGAAGGTCCAAGCAAGACTGATTTAGCTCTATGGTGACTGTCAGTGACATGGTGGGAGTCTGCAATGCTGAATGCTCATCAGGAGCTCCCACGGTGGAGGCTCACCCATCCCAAGGGCACGCTGCTTGCTTTGGCATGGCATGGGATTACAGGCGGTCCAGTCTCAGCAGAGCCTCAGGTTGGCAGGATATTAATTAAGTAATTATCATGCCGTGAGGTGCAGCTATGAATTATGCATGAGGTCTTGATTGGGACATTTGTGATTGTGTAATCTAATTTCAGCCATATGTCTGACGCCTTTAGCTGAGTGTCTAACATCCGACAGCCCCCAAGCACAAATATACACAAAGACATTTTCAGGGTTTCAATTATATATTTAAAATTCTGACATATTCAAATATAGAAGTTTTTTTCCACTGTGGACACACGCTCAACATCATAAACATTATCAGAAAGACTGGAATACCAATATAGGATTGATTTTTATTAGGGGAGGCTGGGACTAGTCACACTTTTTTACTCTAATAAAAAACACTCTACTCTAGAATATTTCTCATGGTATGTTCCTCAAAGTTGCTGTGTTCTTGGCTAAAGAAAAAAAGGTAATGAATATTTTAACTTTTATTGACTAAATAAATAACACCCCAACATACCCCATTGCATTCTAACACTATCTTATTATATATATCCTATTATTTGCCTTTTTATAGAGAAAACATTATAATACTGTATAAATATATACATTACTACATACTATATCAACTAGCCCTGGCCTCCTCTATAACATACAGTATATAAATAAAATTATACAGCTATTCTGAAACATCATCCAACAAATATTCATGGTCACATTTTATGTTAAGGTACAATTCTTACCATTAACAAATCATTAACTATGGCTTTTTCCTCAATAAGATCCTAATTTGCTGTTTATTAATATTTAGTAAGGTAGTTGTTAAGTTTAGGTATTGGGTAGGATTAAGGATAGAGGATATGGTCATGCAGAATATGTGCTTTATAAGCAGTAATATACAGCCACTATGTTAATAATAGGCATACTAAACAACTAGTAAATAGTGAGAATTGGTCCCAATACTAAAGTGTTACCATATTTATATAGTCTAATTTGCATACCTCTGACCTCATTTGACTTTTAACAGAACAAAAAAAAAACAATTTCCCAATATGCTGATTAGAGTGAAATGAATTCATCAGTTTGGATTATTCTTCATGTTGATAAAGACTGAGTCCAGATTAACTCTCTTTATCCAGTTCACATAATTCTATTTTAAATCTAAGTGTGAGATTACGCTAATCCGAGAGATGATCAATAGGCTGTTATGGAAATAATTAAATAAAAACAAGCATTTAAACATTTGTCCCTGAAAGACAGATTCCAAATCTTGTTTACATGCAGAGATGTGAAATTGCTTAATACATTGTGCAAGCCTTTAGCATCTTAGATCAAATCTTAATCAAAAACCTTATTTCCTGAATATGCCTGAATGGCATTTTTATTTAGTTAATTTAATTGAATTCAATTATTGCTGCGACACACAGGAAACAATTATCACTTTTCAGTATATTGATGACGATTATTCTGATGAACAACCTTTCGTTGGCGTAGTCGTTACTGTAAATGATCCCTGTAAGATGCCTGTAATGGTACTCCGTCTGCAAGAAGGCAATAACAATGCCAGAGCAAATCAAAAGTGTTATTCAGAATTACACTCCAGCAGCTGAAGATATCTGTTGATTTTGGCACTGACGGCTTGCTGTGTGCTTTGGGGTCCCTATCTGCTTCCTCTTTTCTGTGTTTTACTCCCACACTTTTCCTTCCCCCTGATTTATTGATAAAAGAATGTCTGAGTGGTGGGATGTCTTTCTGCTCTCTCACTTCATCATTCACGAAGAAGCCTGACATTCACAAGTCAATAATGAGCAAGACATCTGCGGCCACAGGATGCACTGATGCCTGAAAGAGTGTTTGTGTACTGGTGTTCGTTTGTTTCAGTGCTCTTTGGAAGTCTGCCTTCTGCCCTTTTCTGAACTGGACCAGAGGCTGAAACACATACATAAAATAACATTGGCTTCAATGGAGCGAATAAAGTGAATGATAAAATAAGAGTTTCACACATATCCTTGCTATTAAGAACTGACTATTAAATTATTAGGATGTTAATTTGTGCCAGTAAAAATAAGCAGTGCTAGAGTTCAGAGTTGTACTCTTAATGCACTAAGGTTTGCTTACACCAAGAAGGAAAACTATAACGCTAGCTATAATAGCGTCCATCCATTTAAAACACTGGATGTCCACTGGTGCAAAGATGAATTATGTTTCAATTCATACCAACAGAATGTTGCAGGAATAAATTTGTTTTTCAGAAGTCCACCACACACTCATACAGACACTCATCAGAAGTCCACCTCACTCACTCACTGATATCAAGGCATACATGGATATCTGCATACGGTGCAGTTCCACCCTAAAGGGGTTAATCGATTCAGGTGTTCTTCTCTTACTTTTTCTTCACTCCTTTCTTATTGATTTTGAACATCTCTGTATTGGGCGTTTGGTATGATGCTGAATGGATTGCATGGCGCCAGAATATCTCACTGTGCGCCTGGTAATTTGTATCTGAATCATGTGTGTTCTTCCTCGTCCAACCTCACAATCTGATTCTGATGGCTGACTCCAACAGTTTGTCTCTGTCTGTCCTCCTGTCCCCCTCTTTTTTGAACTATGTTTTTCATTTTCTTTCTTTTTCTGTATGTGTTTTGTTGGTAGCCATTTGGGATTTTCAGTCTAATGCATGCACAAAATAGCTGTGAAGTACTTGAGAGATGCTGTAATTCAGCTTTTACGGTATAAACAACAGCTCAAAATCCATCTGAAAAAGTGAATGTAGCACCATTGACTCGCTGCAGCTTTAAAGAGCTCATGTTCTGTTACATCTGTGTACGATGCACATCCTCGGCTTAAAGAGCTCCCCAGTGCAATGGCTGCCCTGGAGAACGGACTTAAAACAGAGACATTAGAAGGAGAGAAGAATAAAGAAAAGCATTTCTCCTCTCCCGAGAGCGAGCAGCCGTTCTCTCCTTCTGTGTTGGGTTTGAGAGCAGTTCTTTGTCTTCTATGTTCCCTGGACCCCTGCTGTCTGAAAAGAGCCCTCTGCAGGGGCCTGACTGAACTCGGACTCTGATTTCTGTGCTAAGGGTTCACGTAGCGTAGAGCCCGTTCCTGAGTTAAAAGCACACAGCGAGATTCTTCTAAATTGTTGATCTTTTCATCTCTGAGAAAGACACAGTCTTCATGATTGAATTATGCTTCAGGCTTGAGCTTTGAAGACATTCAGTTTTATTCCAAAATACACCACAATTTTTGATGTGCAAAGTGTATGATAGTTCTGCATAAGTTGTGTTCCAAAACTAAGTGAACTGCCTGCTAACTAAGTAGCAACCTTCTAAGAGAACATTCTAACAGTAAACTACCACTCTTTAAAAAAAATTAAAAACTTTTTTCAGCAAGGATCCATTAAATTAATCAAAAGTGACAGTGAAATAAAAATAAAATCTATTTAAAATAAATGCTGAAAAAATGACAAATTTGTTTTCTAAAAAATACTAAACAGCATGTCAACGGTGATAATAAAATGTTATGTTATTTGAGCACCAAATAATGATATTAGAATAGATTTCTTAAGATCGTGTGACACTAAAGACTGGAGTAATGGCTGCTGAAAATTTATTTCTACTGATGGCTTGGCCATCACAGAAATAAATCACATTTTAAAACGCATTCAAATAGAAAACAATTATTTCACAATATTTCTGTTTTTACTGTTTCACAAAATATGGCACAGGAGACTCAACTCACAATTGATTGCAATAAAGTTAAGACACTAATCAGCATAAAAATGCATAGCACACACAAATTGTTAGTTAAAATGTAAACTCTTTTTGGCAATACTTTTCAGCATTTTTTGTCATTTACTGCCATTTTGGATCCCCCCCCACTAAAATAAATCACAATGCACTATACAATTGTGTCCTTATAGTTTGTCCATAATTTGGTATCAAAGGAGACAATGAAATTAAGATTTTTGACATATGAGCACCTTAGTGTTTATCATAGCTTAGAATATTTCCTCTGGATTGAGAAAGTTTGCGTTTGTGCATTTGGCAGACATTTTTATCCAAAGCATCTTACACTGCATTCAAGGTATGCATTTTATCAGTTTGTGCATTCTTTGGGAATCAACCCCATGACCTTGCTAAGCACCATCCATTTCAGTTTGAGCTACATATATAACATATTTGAATGAGTTTTTGCAAAGAAAATTTGCAGCTATAGACAATGATATCTTCCACAAAAAACAACAACAACAAAGTTTTCAAAGTTTAAACTCAGTAGGGAAACCGTAATTAGGGCATAAACATCCCTCGCCAAATGATTGTGCCATTCCATCTTAAATGTTTCAAATGTTAATAAATCTATTTTTCACATGCCTGGTGTGACAGATGCACCTTATGTGACTGAGGTAGACACACATATGCTAGCGGTAAGAGTATGACATGTGTGTGTGAGCAAGAACAAGCGTGTGGCAGAGTTATATTTAGCTGGGCTTGTGTGCTCATTGTGTGAGGACCGTGGATAGCTGGAATCAGGTGTCCAGGTGTCGCTCTGCGTTTAAATTAGCACCTCTTTGAGCTGCCCTGCTCCCGCTTTGAAGACATTCAGTTTTATTCCAAAATACACCACAATTTTTGATGTGCAAAGTGTATGATAGTTCTGCATAAGTTGTGTTCCAAAACTAAGTGAACTGCCTGCTAACTAAGTAGCAACCTTCTAAGAGAACATTCTAACAGTAAACTACCACTCTTTAAAAAAAATTAAAAACTTTTTTCAGCAAGGATCCATTAAATTAATCAAAAGTGACAGTGAAATAAAAATAAAATCTATTTAAAATAAATGCTGAAAAAATGACAAATTTGTTTTCTAAAAAATACTAAACAGCATGTCAACGGTGATAATAAAATTTTATGTTATTTGAGCACCAAATAATGATATTAGAATAGATTTCTTAAGATCGTGTGACACTAAAGACTGGAGTAATGGCTGCTGAAAATTTATTTCTACTGATGGCTTGGCCATCACAGAAATAAATCACATTTTAAAACGCATTCAAATAGAAAACAATTATTTCACAATATTTCTGTTTTTACTGTTTCACAAAATATGGCACAGGAGACTCAACTCACAATTGATTGCAATAAAGTTAAGACACTAATCAGCATAAAAATGCATAGCACACACAAATTGTTAGTTAAAATGTAAACTCTTTTTGGCAATACTTTTCAGCATTTTTTGTCATTTACTGCCATTTTGGATCCCCCCCCACTAAAATAAATCACAATGCACTATACAATTGTGTCCTTATAGTTTGTCCATAATTTGGTATCAAAGGAGACAATGAAATTAAGATTTTTGACATATGAGCACCTTAGTGTTTATCATAGCTTAGAATATTTCCTCTGGATTGAGAAAGTTTGCGTTTGTGCATTTGGCAGACATTTTTATCCAAAGCATCTTACACTGCATTCAAGGTATGCATTTTATCAGTTTGTGCATTCTTTGGGAATCAACCCCATGACCTTGCTAAGCACCATCCATTTCAGTTTGAGCTACATATATAACATATTTGAATGAGTTTTTGCAAAGAAAATTTGCAGCTATAGACAATGATATCTTCCACAAAAAACAACAACAACAAAGTTTTCAAAGTTTAAACTCAGTAGGGAAACCGTAATTAGGGCATAAACATCCCTCGCCAAATGATTGTGCCATTCCATCTTAAATGTTTCAAATGTTAATAAATCTATTTTTCACATGCCTGGTGTGACAGATGCACCTTATGTGACTGAGGTAGACACACATATGCTAGCGGTAAGAGTATGACATGTGTGTGTGAGCAAGAACAAGCGTGTGGCAGAGTTATATTTAGCTGGGCTTGTGTGCTCATTGTGTGAGGACCGTGGATAGCTGGAATCAGGTGTCCAGGTGTCGCTCTGCGTTTAAATTAGCACCTCTTTGAGCTGCCCTGCTCCCGTTTAGACTCAGGGAAATATGTGCTCTCCTCACACCTCACCAAGAAAAGCTACAACACCACAGGCTAAAAACCCTTTATTCTATCATCTCTCTCTCACTCCCCGTCTCCCTATCGTTGTCTATTACCCTTATTCTCCTCTCAATCTTTAATTTCCCCCATCCATGCACTAGATCACGGCTGTTTTATGGGACTAATGCCATTTCAAAGACACATTTGGAAGTGTCCCATGCTCATCTCCTCTTCATTTTGCCTCCAATCACTAGCACCAAATGTCAGTTAATACCACAGAACAGTGTCTGTAATAAGAGTGAGTAAGAGCATACACAGGAAAATATTGATCGAGTCTTTTAAATTGACCTGTGCTGAAACTTTATTACATTTTCCTGCTAGTTCGATACATAACTTAACGCAGTTCTGGTTCTGTTATCACTGTTTGTTCAAACAGAAGAATGTAAGATGGATTAGACTGGTCTGTGATTCATGCGGTTTTGAGATAGGAGTATCATCGGGTGGTTGGCAGATTGGATCACAGGATCAGCAGGAGGTGGAATCGAACCTGCAACTTGGGCTTACATGCTGCTGCTGATATGCCTCTTGGGGAGGATATTTAGCCAGTGAGAACTGCCAAATGTCTGATAAAAAAAAATATATATTGTAAGTTTAGAGCCCTGCACAAGTGACTAGCCTGATGTGTGTCATCAAAAGCAAACAGATAAAACATCATCTCTATTTATTAATAAATATTAATATACACTACCATTCAAAAGTTTGGGCTAAGTTTTTTTTCTTTCTTTAAGAAATTAGTACTTTTATTCAGCAAGGATGTTATAAATAAATCAACAGTTACAGTAAGAATTGTTTTATTTAAAAAAAAAATCGAATTGTTTATTAAAATTCAAATACAATTCTACAATTATTTCACAAATAAATGCTGTTCTATGCATCAAAGAATCCTTTGATAAATAAAAGAAAAAAGTGTTTTCCACAAAAACTTTGAGAAGCACAACTTTGTTCAGCATTGACAATGATAATGTTTCTTTTAATGTCTTTTAATGTTTTAATAATCTCTCATTGTTATTATGGGTCATGCAACCGACCAAATTCTTGACTTTTTCTAATTTACATATTTTTAGGAGTAATGTTTGGTGGAAATGTTGTTAAAATAACACCAACAGCTGAAATAGAACAAATTGTTATGGATCTGTGCAACAACAACAACAAAATATTTATTTAAAGAGGTTTTACATGGTCAGCAGAAAGCAGCAGAAAGCTCCTATAAATCCAAGTAATCTGTTTAAAAACATAAAAAGAAAGTAAATGGTATATTGAAAATAGGTGAAATGGCCAGAAAAAGAGAAAATTCCTAATATACTTCAGACACTTCATGCCTTATTGCTTGAGTGCCGCAGTAATGTAACATCTCGCACTTCACAAATGACCACATAAAGTAACACAGCATTAAAGAAATCTTTCATGTTCTCATTTTTCCATTTCATTTTCTTCCTCCCCTCTCCATCTCTCACCCCTGAGGAGGAGGAGAGATTTGGTGTGATTCAGGAGCCTGTGCAGGCAAACAGAGCGTACACACACCTGGACCTTTATATAGGCATCTAATAAGGTGACCAAGGCAGCGAGCAGCTGTAGTCCAGAACAGAACATTTGCACGCTATTATTCTTGAGGTCATAAGACTCATTTATCAGACAGTCTGCTTACAACCAAAGGTGACAAGTGGTGGCTTTAGGTGTTATTAGATTTCTAAAATACATTGTGACATATAATATACAAGCATTTTCCTATCATCTCTCAGTCTGACTTCAAATAAAAGGCACACATTCTGTTTGGCTCCTTTTTTATAGCTTTTCCAAAGAACTGCTGTTCCATAACTCTGTTCTACTGTATCCCTTGCTACCTAAAGCTAGTCTCCACTTGTCTCTTTTATAGAGTGGGGTTGAGCAGTGGGCCCATGGGGGTCTTTCTAGGTAGCTGCAGTGAAGGCCAGCAGCAGCTGAGACCCGTGGTTTGCTGCAGGAGCACCAGAACTTATTGTCACTCCATGGTGCCCTCCATCAAAGCCATGATTAATAGAATGGGCCTTTTCTTTCCTATAGCCTCCAGCGCTTTCTCACCTTCTCCATTTATACTCTGTGCACAGCGCTCCTTCTCTCTCCCATCCACTAGCATTGGGAAGCTCGGCTCATGTGGAAGGCAGATGCTTTCTGCTATCCTTGACGATCGTTAGATATACTTTCATTTTACTGTGATACTGCAAAACAGTCGATACATCCAGCTGCTCATAAAAAGTGGGCTCCCCCAAAGTCCACGGTATAGTTCGAACACTGCATAAAACCAAGACATTTATGAGATCGACAACCCTTTAAATGTTTTATTGGATGGATGCATTTGGCCGCGGGTTTAATCTTGGTGTAAACCTTTGACTCCAGCTATTATTTACACTGCCAAACATAGAAATTAATGTTTCCTTCGCTGTTCCACGACACGGGGAATGTGAGAAGCGTTTATAGTTGAGCATTATACATTTAATTCTAGTCCTCTAATTTGATTGGCTCAGGACATTTCATTGTTTGTATCACTTCGCTTGTCTGTGTTTCTGCATTTTGTTCTGTCCATTGAGGGTTTTTCGATGAGTTTTTCTACATTTTGCATTGTTAGCATGCTACAAGTGTGACTCGTTTCATCATTCATTCAGCAGATTCATTTAAATATACCAGTTTGTTCAGGAACAAAACAGGCGACTGTTTTTGTCATTGAGTCATTGATTCATTCCCTAAATCGATTCATTCAAAAACACAGATTCATTTAGGAATGAACCAGGCAGTTGTTTGTATGAGTTATTCACTCGCTTAAAACACTGATTCATTTAGGAATGAAACAGGCAATTGTCTTTATGAGTCAATCATTAATTCATTAACTTATTTGATTAGTTAAAAAACATGGATTTATTTAGGTAGGAAACAGATAAATGAGTCATTGATTCATTTACTCAAATGATTATTTCAAAAACACTTATTCATTCAGGAATGAAACAGACAGCTGTCTTTGAGTCCGTCATTGATTCATTCATTTAATCAGTTTGTTCAAAAACTGATTCATTTCGAAACGAAGCAGGAAATTGTCATTATGAGTGAGTTATTAATTACTTGTGTTTTTATGTTAAAATGTTTTTAAAACCTTTTATACTGTGGATCAGTTATTTCCATGAACCCTCCTGTTGATCATCTTTAGTCTTTGTTTTTTGGTCATTTTAATTTGAAGCTAAATTTATATCCTTGGGTTCTATTGTTTTTTTAGTAATGGAGCCATGACTTTGGAAGGTCAAAGACATTACAGATTTCATCAGCTGTTTCTGATCTCTCTGCCAATGAAATTAACACAAGCACACTGTGTTTCCATCACTCTCATTTCCACTGTCACCCCTCAGTCCTTCTCTCTCTATCTCTGTTACTTCAATTCAATTCTTTCCTCTTGTTTTTCTTTCCCTCTTTCTACATGTCATGCTCCCTTTTTTCAAATTACATTATCTCCGAAACATTTCACTGACCATTGGCGTCTTTGGACTGAACCTATTAGTGAACTTGGAGCGTCTTCTCTCTGAAGTTTCCTTTCTGAATGAATGAGAACCTCCATGTTTTTACAGGTGCTCTTAATCAGTGACAATGACTGATCCTGTGATAAGCAGCCAGTTTGCTGCTGCTGGTGCACTCTGGGAAGTGTAGTTCTTTGAGACCCATTTCTGAGATTTAGCTCAACAATATACAAACATATACACAAATTATGAATTGTTTATTTCAGTAATTAGTAATAATGAATTTAACTGCATATTGAATGTATTTCATCACACCACTCAAGCTATACAATGTGTGGAAAATAATACCATTGTCTCAAGTATGCACTATGCTATGGATTTACACCACATCACTGACTAATATATATGACCCATGTTGACATTTGAACTTTCAGTGTTTATAGTCCATGTTCCCAAAGGCCTTTATGAAGGCAAATGCTATTTAATTAACCATTTAGCCTTCATCAATAGGACACACACATGCATGAACACACATAAAAAGAGTGCCAATTTATTCTTGATTTGGATAAATCAACTTACATTTCCCTGATGAGACCCATTTGCTTGGCTCATTCTCAGTGCATTATGCTTGAGCTAAATGTGTGAGGAGGACAAACTAAATAAATGAGCAGAGAAAGAGAGGAGAAGATGCACAGATGTGAACTTGGTATGCTGGGAAAAGAAGCAGCCTCAATAGATTTAGGTCTTCCTCTCTCTTTAGTCTCTCGCCCTTTCTTTAATTCTTCCTATCTCTTCCCCTCTCCCTCTTTCCCTCTCTGTCTCCAGATCTCCTAGTAAATGATGCATAGCTTTTTCCCAGACTCTGAGCGATCATTAGTGAGGTGGTCCAGGAGAGATGGAGTGAAGGATGATGGAGGGAATAAGAGAGAACAGCAAAAGACATGTTTCTGCCCTCAGGCGTTTCCCCGATTCCTCACCAAACCAGAGATTGTTTGTGTAAAATGCCAGTAGGTGGCATTTCCTTGTCCCATGCTCATTAATTCTAGTGTGCACACACACATACTTACATATAAGGATGCATTCTGAGTAAACACCTGACACTTTCAAAACCATACAATATATTTTTCCCCCTGTGGTTGCTCTGGCTGCTTGTTGACTGCTCCTAGTGAATGTTCCACTTAATTCTGAAATGTACATTCATAAGTTACTTTGCTAAGATGATGTTTGAGTAAGTGGATATTTTAGACTCTTTATAATATAATATAATATAATATAATAGAATAGAATAGAGAGACAATACCATTGGAGAACAATACAGAAAAATCTACATATTATGAAACAATGTACAGTTATACACCAAGAGGCAAAAAACATAATATACAAAAAAAATACACATTATCATTAATCGTAATAATTATTTATATAATTAATAATTAATTTAACTGTTTACTCTATATTTATGCACCAAGTGGCAACATTGCTTGGAAACCTGCAGTTAGAATACTGACCTATATTATTTGTGAATATAGAATAGAATAGAATAGAATAGAGACTCTATAATACAGTAGGAGAGCAATACAGAACAATCCACACTATAAAATATAGTAAAAAACAATATAAAGTTATACAAGACGGTACAGGAGGCAAAACCAACACACA
>NW_015626033.1:2128410-2146235 GCF_001515625.1 Sinocyclocheilus rhinocerous | reverse complement strand
TGTGTGTATGTATACATATATATATATATATATATATATACATACACACACACACACAAAAACAATCACAAAAATTATGAATTATTTATTTCAATAACTATTAACAACGAGTTTAAGTGTTTATTCTATGTTTATTCTATTTTAATTCAAAAACTAGCTACACTGCTTGGCATCCTACAGTTAGAATACTGAACTATATTTTTGGTGAATAGAATAGAATATATTCTGTGCAATACAGTAGCAGAACAATCTACACTATAAAATACAGTACAAACAATAAATAGTTATACAATATGGTACAAGAGGCAAAACCAAACCATATAATATAAGGAGAAGATGCACAGATGTGAACTTGGTATGCTGGGAAAAGAAGCAGCCTCAATAGAGCCTAATCTTGTACTGCCACTTTCTTCAAATCAGTTTTGTTGCATATATGCTGCAAATGTGGAGTAATTGTGTGGATACTTCAATCAAGATTGTTTAATGGAAGGAATATGTTTCCATGGTGATCAATTGTGTGGCTACTTAAAGAAACAACCATATTTAATTGAACCAATATGTTACTATGGCAATGAGAGCCTCAACAGATAGCTACTACTTTTAAAAATCAATTATAAATGATCAGATTCATAATTCAAACAATGTAATCTTGAATATTTGCTTATTTGGAGGAAATAAATATTGTAAGTGAGTCCTCTTCACATTTAACTCAGCTGCCAGATGCAGAGGCCTTCTTCTCAGCAGACTGTTCCGTCTTCTCAAATCTCATATTTCGTGCTCAGGTATTTACGCAGGTGACAGTGAGATGTGAGGACTGGATTACTCAGATCTGCGCTGCTTTTATGTGCTCTAAATGCCACATAGTGTAAGCATTTCACAGAGCGCTGACTCATTCCTATACTGAATGGGTCTGTTTACCCTGGAAACAATTTAGGATGAATCTCCTCACATAAAAAATAATCTGCTATTTAGTGGCAAACCTACATTTTGTGTGGAATACTGGAGGTCTTCAGTACAACTGACAGCTCTGAAAGGTATTGTGCTTCTCTCTGTCAGCATGTAATTACAAACAAAAACATGCATTTCCAAAAAATTCTGTTTACCCGCACCACTCGTCAACAGGAATATGAGATATGCCAGGGTTTTGGAAGCTATTTGAGATCTGAAAATGTTGTTGAATTAATTTGTCTTGTCTCTTTGTTTTAATATATGCTATGCTAAATTATAGTATGAAAATTTGAGTTGTATGTTCTCTTGTTTCTCTTGTTGTATTTTCTCTTTTTCTCTTTTCTCTTGTATTTGATCTTTATTTGATCAAAAATGCAGTAAAAGCAGTATTATGAAATATTATTACAATTTAAAAGAACTGTTTTCCATTTTAATTCATTTTCAAATGTAATTTATTCATGTGATGGCAAAACTGTATTTGCTGCTCAAGTAACATTTCTTATTATCAATGCTGAAAACAGTTGTACTGTTTAATATTTTTTGCAGTACAGTAATATAATACTGTACGTTAAAAGGTTTGTGGTAAGTAAGATTTAAAGATAAATAAATACTGCTTAAAATCAGCAAGGACGTATTAAATTGATCAAAAGTGACAATAAAGACATTTATAACCACAAAACATGACTATTTCAAATACGTGCTGTTCACTGAACTTTCTATTCATCAAAAAATGAGCAAGAACCGAATTAGCTTAGAATGATTTCTGAAGAATTATGTTACACTGATGGGAGTAATGGCTGCTGAAAATTCAGCTTTGCCATCACAGGAATAAATCACTTTTTACAATATATTCAAATAGAAAGCAGTTGCTTTAAATTAAAATATTTCAAAATACAGTAATTAAAAATTAAAAAAGGCAAAAATAAATGCAGCTTTGGTGAGCATAAGAGACTTCTTTCGAAAACATAAAAAAATTAATTATTCCAAACTTGACCAGTAGTATACTTGCTAGTGTATTGTTCAAAGTTAAATTAACCTTTAGCAGATACGTTAGCTGTTCCAATGGGAAATTTCTTGGGTCTTTTATCACTAATAAATAATTCCTTTTTGAGCAAGTTTTGCAGAACTTTGATCTGTTTCCCTCATTAATGATCCAGTCCACGGTTCCACATATTACAAGCAAGGGATTCTGAAATTGAAAAGTCAGAAGGTAAAGACTCTTGGAAACCTCTGTCTGACCTCTCTGCCATGCTTTTTTACTTCGTTAGCTTAAGGCCAACTCCTACATTTCAGCATTGAGCTGATGGAACGGGTTCAAAGGAGCATGCGAACAGAAAATTCTAATTTTTCCCAATTGTTGTGGCACCTTTAATTTCATTAGCTTTTCCCCATACCCCCGCAGGAGAGCTGAGTTTCTAGGGCAACAATCAGAGTAATAGTCTTGCCCATGCAATCTGCTAAAAGCCCCTGCGGCCCATGGGCCCAGGTGTACCTGGGGATTAGAACAAGGCGGGACAGGTGAACTCAGCATGGAATCGCTCACAAGTCATACTGATAACCACGCACCCATTATTATAGGGCCTTTCCATTGTTATCATACTGAGCTTATTAGTATGTTTTCTGTATGTTATACCAACCAACACCTACCCTTAAATCTAACCTACAGAGAATTTTTTGGCAATTTTAGATTTTAATTAAAATGTTACTTAGTCATTTTCCTCGTGGGGACCATTGGAAGGTTCGTGTCAGGTTTTACAATCCTTGTGGGAACAAAATGTTTAATATTGAGCTAATTATTGTCTATTTATTGTCTATACACTAACCCTACACCTACGTTTAAATGTAACCTATTTTTTGCATTTTTTATATTTTAATTCAAACATTATTCCCTTTATGTGGGAAGGTTGTAAAGGTATTCAGGTTTTACTTTCTTTATAGGGACGTTTGTTTCCCACAAATCTGACAAAACCTGAACCACACACACAAATAATGAGGTGAAAATAAACAATTTCCCAAACATTATACATACTAAACCATGAATACAGTAAAAATAAATATATTTTCATGTAAAAAAAAGTTACATGTTTTTCTAAAGTTTACATAAGGTTACATATTTGTCTTTATACATTACATACACATGAATACATACAGCCCTAATGTAATACCGTCATGGGAGCATGATGGTGTTACATGAGAACATGGATGCTACCATCCTAATCAAGCTTAATAGTATGATCAGAAGAAGAAAACATATCTTACTTGAAATCTATGGCATGACTTCCTTTCTGGCACAGCAGGGATAATTAGTCTGTGGTTTGGGTCAGCTTGATAATTCCTGAAAATAATTTTCTGTTATCCCACTCTATTACTTACAGACTATTTTTAGGGTTTTCCTTCATGAATTTAAGAGACAAGTTGTATGCTTTTCAAAATGTGATTTTTAATGTGAGCGGGGTTAGACATTTATTTAAGCATTTTTCTTATAATGACTATAATAGCATGTGCATGTTCTCATTGTCTCTCTTCAGTGAGCAGCATCATCTTCCATTATTCACCCTCTTTACCCCCACGCTTCCGTCACTCTCACTCCTTACCTAGTCTCACCTCACTGTTACACGGCTCATCATGAGTTACATTTCCAATTAATCTCAACATTATTCAGTCTGCAGCACGGCAAATCTTATCGCAATTGCCATCTGCACAGTAGCTGAAGATGTGTTTGAGATATGCATGGGAAGTAATGAAAGCAAACCGTGTTCCATTAGTAGGCTGCAAACTTATCTGAGCTGATGATACTGGCAGAGGATCAAATCGTTATGACAGTGTGCTCAGCTAGTGGCAGCGTCTTATGGACTGAATTAAAGACACAGCAAAGTAATTCTTTATGTCCATGCTCACAAATCTGCTATCATTATTAATTGATTCTTGAACAGGAGTATTAAAGCAATAGTTCACCCAAAATTGAAAATTTGCTGAAAATGACTCACCCTCAGGCCATCCAAGATGTAGATGAGTTTGTTTCTTCATCAGATTTGGAGAAATGGATCCTCTGCAGTGAATGGGTACCGTCAGAATGAGAGTTCAAACAGATGATAAAAATATCACAGAAATCCATAAGTAATCCACATGACTCCAATTCATCAATTAACGTCTTGTGAAGTGAAAAGCTGTGTGTTTGTAAGAAACAAATCCATCTTTAAGGTATTTTAACTTTAAGCCATTGCTTCTGGACAAAATATGATCTAGTCCATCCCCTGTTGTCCTCTAACATCAATATCCACTGACATTTGTTTAGAACTGTTTTAGACTGTTATCACTTGTAAAAGGTGCACATTTGTCTTATGATTCAGACGAGATTACTTTTTCATGAGAAACAGCATTATCATAGATAGAGGACTCACATTTTAGTTGGAAGCAATGCTTTGAAGTTAAAAAAGTCTTGATGGATTGAATAAACACTTCACAAGACATTAATTATTGGTCTGGAGTCATATGGATTACTTGTGGATTATTGTGATGTTTTTATCATCTGTTTGGAGTCTCATTCTGATGGCACCCATTCACTGCAGAGGAACCACTGTCGTGAGCAAGTGATGAAATGCAAAATTTCTCCAAATTTGTTCTGATGAAGAAACAAATTCATTTACATCTCGGATGGCTTCAGGGTGAATATATTTTTTAGTAAGTATTAATTTTTGGATGAACTATTCCCGTAATCATTCACTCTTTTAGTGCTTGACAAATCTTATTTATTGTATTTTATGACCAGACTAAACTCTGAATTCTGAAACACATACAGGTTCCAGGAAACTGAAGATGAAAGATGAGGGGAATCATCACTGGTCTGCTGGGATTATGAGCTTTCAAAGTCAGATTTGTGTTAAAGACTTCCAGACACAGTCATTTTAGCATGAACACTGTCTGACAGTTAACAAGACTTTCTTTTTACAACCACCACTTTTAGCATGTCTTCACAGGATGTATTTTTTTCTATTAGCTACTTTAGCAGGTGTAAATAGAGTGTATTTATAAACGTAAGAATTGAACCTAATATATGGGGAGAAAAAGTTGTAGTGCTGCACCTATAAACCATGTCAGAACTTTTTCGATTTGAGATCTGTAAACATTTACACTTTTTAACATTGACAAATCAGTCTAAACTCTCACTAAATATAAATTAAATGGTTGTTTACAGAGCATTTTCCCTGTCTGCTAAATGCAAATCAGGAACTGCTGCCCTTTCCAGACTCCAAAATGATGGTCCTCCTCCATCTGCATTACAAAAGATTCTGCTTCTTGTGGTAAGTAGACTGCGATTTGAATAACCTGTTTACATTTTAGTTCCTGCTTACACAATCAAAACGTGAGAGCTCTGACTGCAGCCTTCTGAAGGGTAACAATGAAACCAAATGGACACTGGACAATCAGCCCATATTCAGCATCTAAAATGACTCAAAAGCGCATGTAGAAACTGTCGCCCTCTTGTGGTGTTCCCAAAAACTCGTTCATTAATGCACTGAACGTGAATGAAACATGCTGGGAGGCATCACAGTAAATTGTGATTGTGTTACTAACACTACTAAAAACATTAACACATTCTAAACACCCTTCATCCAAATCACCCTTAATTAATCATAATAACAGAAGATCTTGATTAATTACATGGTAAAGGTCAAAGAACGCAGCTCACCTTTATTAGAAAAACGGTTACTTGAATAACTAAACAATTATGTTTTAATTATATTGTTAAAATATATAATACAACAACAAAAACAACAACAACAACAATAATAATAATACAATTCCTTGTAAAATTACAAAATCATTTTAATTTAGCTATAATTAAAAAATATATAAAATGGATATTGTTCCTCCCCGTGAACCCCCGAATCCGTCTCCGTGATTTCCGTGTTTCCCGTGTTTCCATTCACATCTCTATTCGCGTCTCTGCTAGCCAGCGCTCAGTGTGGGTCTGTGAAGGTTGATGATTGGTTGATGGGAGATGAGAGTCTGGAGGCTCGCGCTTCATACCCGTGTCCGTGTGTTTACATTCAGTACTCCAGACACAGAACAGCGGCAGCGTCAGGACTATGGCGCTCCACAGATAACAGCGGAGACCTGCGGACAACTTTTTCTACTCGTCCCAACAGGAATAAAGCTGTCAAGTACTTTTGTTTTCGATCCGTTCGCGGAAAATTCAGTTGTTTTCAAACAGTACCAGAGAAAACGCGTTCGCTGCTTCAGTGGAGTTGTGAATGAGATTAACTTTACGCAGGTTGTTGGGTATTTTGTGTCTCACTACGGAGGGAGACTGCAATGTGCCTGACTGAACATTTTCTGTAACTTTAATTCAAAATTTGTCGTTTCGTGATTTTGGGTTTTATTATAAACCACGGTGCATTCTTTTGTACGTTTGTGAAGTTTAAGGAGGAACCCGCCTCCACGTTTCACACTATATTTGAAGTATCCTTCTCAGAGGATTCAGCGAGAGTTCAGCCGACTGGAGCGAGAGCACCTGGGGGGCGTTTGGCAGTAGCGTGACCGAGTGAAGATGCTCTCAGCGTGGATACACCGCGACCAATCTCCCGCTTCCCTGCTCGGTTTAGTTCTACTCTGCGCAACCTTTGTGATCCACGCAGGTACGAGCCATTTTAATAAGAACATATTAATATGAATAGTGTACGTATTAAGAATAAAACACTTCCTTATACTTTCGGTCTGAAACATAGGGGAGAGCAGGAGTGGATTTTATCACGCACACTCACGTATACACACCCAAAACAGATAAGTTTAGTGATAATGAGGTCGTCGAGCAGGATTTGTGTTTCTCAACATTTGTCGACTATCAAGTGATGCCTTTTGATTTTTTTATATTCATCAGCATGTGACTCACTGGCCGTTTATAAAGAAAGCAAGCTACTTTTTCTGGCCTACTTTTTTTTAAATTGCATAGAAGCTCCTGCAACCTTTTACAAGAGACAGAAGCATTAATAGAGGGATTATGGGGGAAAATCTATTGAATAATGTTTTTGTTGATCCACTTTACTAAATGTCTCCATGCATTATCACTGAAATATAACAGGTGGCACTGTTAATTTCAAATATTAAACACTGTATAAAACCCTATCTATCTATCTATCTATCTATCTATCTATGCAGTGAGATAGATAACTAAGAACCAGATGAAGGGATGTGACTGCTGCATGTGCACTCATCCCCCCCTCTCTCTCTCTCTCTCTCTGCCTTCAGAGAGGAATATTCTGTTGATCTCCTCTCTTTCTGCTTGCCATGCTGAGCTTCCAAGCAGCGGATAAAAAGCAGAACCCCTGGTGTTCTTGGAGTAATTAAGGTTTAGCTCAATGCCTTCCTGGCTCCTGAAAGACAGAAAAAATAAACCTCGTAAAAAAGGAAACAACATCTGAGGGACAGCAGAGATAGTGAGTTCTGAATTAAAGTGTGTTGCTTTGAAATGTCTTCCTCTCTGTTATTTTACTTTTCCGATTGATGTAGTTTAGGGTTATGTTCAGCACATGCTCTTGATTAAGTGGTGGTGGAAGTTCCTCTGAAGATGTTTTTAAAGCTTAATTTTGTGTAGTAATGAATTTTGCTGAAAGTAGCTTAATTTTGTTTTCATTTGTAATCGGTAATGTGGTCTGCAAGTTCAAACTGTTTAAGTACTTTTTACAGAAGAATTTGTAAAAAACAATGTTGAATTGGCAGCAATGATCATATAGCAATTCCTCTGAAAAGTACCTAATAAAAATAACCAAACCATTCACTGACATATTTGACAAGTTCTGGATATTATTTACCATACAAAGGAGAAATATTCATGAGTAGATCATGTTGTGATGTGTTATTGTTTCTGTATGAAGGCTAGCCTACCTTCTGTCTGACCTTAGAAGTGACGGGAAGCAATGAAGCGTCAAAGAAATCTCTCTCCCTCTCTGCGCTCTGGCCACATATGTAATCAGATTGACACAGAATTGCACATTCAAAGGGTTTAGCTGATTGGTTTTCCAACGGGAAAGAGAAATCGGAAAGAAAAAGGACAGGTTGATTTAACTTCAGATTTGGAGACGGATGTGAACTGAAGTTTAAGTGTCCTTGCCCTTGATCAGAGACAATGTAGAAAACATGCTTATTTCGACCTCAGGTTTTTGATAAAGACAAGATCGGGGCTAGTTGTCACACAGGGAAGTTGTCTAAAAATTGTTTTAACTGAAAAGGTGAGAACTGTGTTTTGAGGATATGTATAGGAACAAGTTGTTTAAATGTTATAAATTAATAAAACCTATATTCACAGTATTCATCGTTTTTCTAGATTTTTGCTGTTTCATGAATTTGTTTTATAATTGATTTCCTGTAAAAAATTTGCTGAACAGCCTGTAATAGATTGTTGTGACAACTTACCCCATCATACTGTAGTGAGACAACATGCCATGTTATTGGATTTGTGTTTAGCAAACTAATTTTTTCCTCTGGGCAATAACAGTGAAAATATTCAGTTGCTTTTTTGTAGTCAAGAAATAACTAGATAAACCCACTCAAAGAATTATTCACTGTAGTGTAAAAAAAGTGACAACTTGCCCCGAGCTCACCTATTCAGTATGTGAGAAACTCCTTCTGCATACATGAACCGTCTAGATTTTACAGACAGAAGTACTTCCTTCAGAAGCCTGTCTCTCGTTGAGATGGAGATGCCAGTGCATATTTCATATCATCCATAAAACATCAGAGTCAAGATGGATAACGTTTATCTTCTCTCTCATTCTGTCCATTCCTGTATTCTTCCTCTCCCCCTCCTGTCTGTCTGTATTGTGGATGTGCTGAGCTCAGATTTCCTGTATGGTACAGCTCTCTCAGTGTTGACATACACATTAATTACCCAGACTGCCAGGAACCCACTTCTGGCTCCTTTGCCCCATCAGCTTTTCTCCTCCCTGTTTGTGTGTCTGTATGCATGTGTGTTTGTTTGGCAGAACGTCCCTGTATACACGCTTGAGCTGGATCGAGGCGGCAGACTTGTGCTGTTGTATACGCAATGGAGTCACACTGTCTGGATTTTCGCGCACGGGTGCGTGTTTTGGGAGTTGGAGAAGATAACACACCCGAGACTGCTCTGAATAAGACCTAAACTTTTGATTCGTATTGTTTGG
The DNA here is from genome assembly GCF_001515625.1 of Sinocyclocheilus rhinocerous. Classification (NCBI taxonomy): domain Eukaryota; kingdom Metazoa; phylum Chordata; class Actinopteri; order Cypriniformes; family Cyprinidae; genus Sinocyclocheilus; species Sinocyclocheilus rhinocerous. The sequence continues at coordinate 2,137,128 of NW_015626033.1, read as the reverse complement.
ACAGTTTCAAGAGGATTAAGTTCAGGCCTAGTGACCAGCGCTGCTGGTGGAAAAGTGGGCGGGTGTAGGTCAAGCTGAAGTGCCTAAGGTCAAGATGGTGTAGGGAGGTGTCCTCTTGCTTGCCCATCATGTTCAGAGAGCATAACATGTCGGATCCTCCCAGTCAAGACTGCCGGAATTCTCCGCCGGTAGTCCAGGGCGTGGGGGTATAATTGGTTATCTCTGAGAATAGGTCAACTGTGGTTGAGTTTGCTTGCTGTGAATGGTAAGATAGATTCACGTTGTGAAATTCAGTTATGAAAAAGGCAAAGAGAAGAAAACTTAGGTAGGAAGAGAACCAGTAAGGCTTGTAATTAGGTCTAGAGGAAGGGAAATGCGAAGGAAGGAATGCATGGATCGGTGAGAGGTCTGGCAGAGATCTGCACCACCAGTCTTGTGGTGTGCATTAGCTTTATGGCCGCTGTGGGAGGCAGTGAGAGGGGTGAGGAGAGGGCACTGGAGGAGATCGCTGGTTTTCCACTCACCCCCATACTGTATTATTCATCAGTGTAAAGTGGACCTCTTTAATATTTTAAAGCAGTTTATGGTTGTGTGTGTGATCTGTTTATGATGCAATGGATTTCTGAAGTGGTGTTGGACATGTGTCGTCTGTGCAGGCAGGTGTGAGAGTGGCGGTACAGAAACTTGTTGAGGGTTGTTAGTAGCACTTCATTATCGCCTGACTGAATTACATGCTGAATTGTCAGATTATTATTATTATTTTTTTAAAACATTTATATCAGTCGGTATTTGATATACACTAACTTTTATTCAGCAAGGGTGCATTACATTTATCAGAAGTGACAGTAAAGGCATTTATAATGTTACAAAACATATTAAGCCGCACAACTGTTTTGAACATGGCTAATCATAAGAAATGTTTCTTGAGCACCAAATATGATATTAGAATGATTTCTGAAGAATCATGTAACACTGAAAACTGGAGTAATGGCTGCTGAAGATTCAGCATTGCCATCATAGGAATAAATAACTTTTTGCATTTGTTTATATATTTGAAAAATAGAAAACTGTTATTTTACATGGTAATAATATTTCACAATATTATGTTTTTTTAATAAATAAATGCAGCCTTGGTGTGCATAAGAGACTTTTCTCGAAAAAATCTTACTGACCTCAAACTTATGTGTATGTGTATGTGTGTGTATATATATATAGTGTTATATTTAAATTTCGCAAAGAAACGTGGAGCATTTTGTCCAAGCAATAATAAAAGGACACATTTAATTTATAATTTGTCTTAAATCTCATTTTGTTAAAACAAATGTGAATCGAATCGTGAAATCAAAATCGTGAATCGAATCGAATCGTGAGTTGTGAATCTTTACATCCCTAATATATTTATATTATATTATATTATATTATATTATATTATATTATATAATAGTGTATATTGCCTCATATATAATTGTGTATTTTCATACCTTCCTATTTTTTACATTTTGATAAACTTTGCCATTCTTGTAGTTAATCTTTAAAAACACAGATAGTGTAATCTTTATTTTTTTCCAAATGTATTTTGATTATTTACTCCTAGGGAAATAGATAGAGTGAGTGTATTTTGTTGTTTATCTACCTTAACATGAAAATAGTTGTTGTTCATTTTTTTTATGTGGATATGTGTGTGTGAAGCATGGAGTGCAGCTGTATTCATACTTAAAGTCACCATGAAATCAAAATTGAAAATTCTTATTTTTTAATGGAATACTGTAGTGTTTATTATAAATAATTTATCCGTGCACTTCATTATTTTTTTTTAAATTCATGTGCCCTCGTAATCTTAAATCAAAAACGTGGACATCGCAAACTAATTTTTTACATGAATATGACTTAACCTGATGGAGGACGCGCTCAGTCATTCAGGCAGTCTAGTCATTAGGCATGTTTTGTGCCGTTGATCGTCGTCGTCTTCCTTAATAAATAAAACATTTATTCATACTTGGGTGTCAGCTGTGAATCCACTGGAGAGAAATCCCCCACCACTAACTGCAAACTGGCATTCAGATCTGCCTCCATTTTGTTAGCAACGCCCCAGCTTCCAACGATCCAATCAATTCCCGAAGGACGAAATCAAGTCCCGCCCTCTCATTTCAGATGCCGTTTCACTCGTATATACGTCACAGTAGAGAAGAAAAGACAATCGCAACTTCCGTTTCATGCCGACTTTAAGAGTAAAAAGCAGAGATAAAGAAAAAGCCTGAGAAATATATCTTCGAGAGATGTAGATAGATGGAGCACAGGGATTGCCTTTTAAATAGACTTTATTAAAAAAAGAGAGTGAGAGTGGAAAGTCAGGAGTCAGAAGCATTGGCATTCAAGCATCATTAAGTCCCTGGCACAGTCTGAGAGAAGAAGACAGCGACAGGGCGAGAGAAGGAGGGAGAGTGAGGGACAGCGACAGAGAGGAGCAAGTGATGAGCAGATCGTTGAGTGGAGATGTTTTTATTAAGGTTCTTATCGATGCCTAGAGCTCTCTATATTAATGGTGGACATTTTTAATGCTTTGACAATACTGTGCATGTACACTATCATAAATCTGGAACAAACAGGAAAGAGAGTGTGTAGGAGCGGAAGGAAAAGGACACTAGGTTAAAAAGATTTATTACCCGGCTCTCTGTAATACTTGCGTCTGATTGGTCCATTGCTATATTCAGCGGTTTTGTATTTATGTATAATGAGGATTAAATTATTCATTTCACTGTTGTTCATGCAACATAGCATCCTACTTTCATGTCTGCCATTACACTCTGCTGTCGTTGTCTTTTAATGCCAGAATAGCTGACTATAGTAAAAATGACTTTGGCAAACTTTTAGCATATATATGGTGGGCATAAATTCTCTGCTAGATGCTAAGCTCAGAAGAAAATAGAAAGAAGTAGAAAATACTGTTTATAAAAAAACACATAGCTGAATAAGAGAGAATTTAAAATTAAGAAGGAATTTGTTTTGGCTAACTAGTCCAAATTGCAGATTAATAATAATATGCAGTTGAATTTTCTTATAGTGTTCATCTTGCTGCTAGGCTGATTGTTTTTTTTGTTTTTTTTTAACTTTATAATGTACTAGATGCTTTATTCTCATTTAAGTTAATATTTAATTTCAGCTCAAATCAATATTTAATATGGGTGTATTTGTTTATTTATTTATTTGGTAAGTAGTCTTGCAATTAAGCTTTGTACTTCCTTACGAAAAATAACCATGGTTTTATTACAGTAAAAGTGTATCTTTTTTTTTGGCCGATTGATTGCCACAGTTTTACTACACATACTATGGTAAGTGTCACATATGTGGTTACCATGGTTTAACTACAATAGCCATCATGGTATTTTTTGTTTTATTTGTAGTGAAACCATGGTTAATTTTCATAAGGGCTGTAAGATGCCATTATCGCAAAATAAACATCTTCAGCTTCACATCAGAGTCTGATCATCCTGTCTGGGTTTATTTTGCAGTAACAAACAGCTGATCTTGCAAAGTACTTGTTGGACTTGCAGTAGTAGCAGAAAGACTGACTTCAAGGATACATGAACAAGAAGAACAGAGAATCTGTTCAGAGAGTGTTGAGGGGAACATTGTGTGTAAAGTGATGGGTGGATGATGGGAAAGCAAAGAAAAAGGCTTTAATGAAGTCAAAGCGAGGAGTGGATAGTTGAATGAGAATACAAGAGAGACAGACTCTTCACCCCACCCGGGTTTACAGCAGCTGGGTGGTGGTGGTGGGTCGGAGGGGCGGAGAGTGACAGGGTCCATAGAAGAATGACTCGGTGGGGTGGCTTTGTGCCAGGTTGAATAGAGAACTGAATGGGGCTCTTTTCTGCCACCGTGTGTGGCGTGTTTGTGGGGTGAAGGGCGATGGGGAGGAGGGGTCAGCGTACTCGCAACTCCTTTAGGCAGTGAGAGAGTGACTGACGGTGTATGTTTGTGTTTCCTGTCTCGGCTTTCCATTCATAGTCACACTTCTTATTCAGTCCTCACGAGCAATGAGCCGACATGTTTGAGTTGAAATTCGTAGGGATTTACTGTACATATGACCAAGTCTTTTATCTTTTCTTCTTGTTAACGCCAGCCTATCGACTCCAAGCTTCACACTTCCCTTCTAGTTAAACGCCTGAATATTTCACAATGAGCCAGACCTGCAGCCGAGGCTCATGCCAAGCCAATAGTGTTTTTGGCGGACAGCCTTTCCCCAGGCTGCTGTGTCTGGCAAGGTCCAGCAATTGCTGCATACAGTAGCATCCATTCCAAACCCAACTGCATGACAGACATCTAGGAGCGTCAGTCGCTCACTCTTAGGGTTCGCTTTGAGTTGTGCTGGCTAGAGGAACGATACTCCTCGTTTTGATTGATAGATGGAGTCTTTTCTGAGTCAGACTGGCAAACCGACGGCTTGCATCAGGATCTTTAAAGTAATATGTGAAAGTTAAAAGAGTTATAAAAATCAGGAGTGAAGAGCCTTCAGCTCAGACCCCCTGATGGTGCTGGTGGGGGTTTGGGTAGCATGTCAGATTCCTTTCGGCAGGGGTCTGCAAGCGGTGGTGCCAGAGCCACATGAATAGGTCTCCTGCGATCCACCTGCCTTTGTGCTTTCTGCCTTGAAAGAGAGACTTTCTGAGGCCATGGAGATTTCCCTCATCTTCTTAGCCTTCAAAGGAAGTTCAACCCAGTTCATGCCTGAAGATTAGACCACAGCCAATCTGTGGTTTATGCCCAAGTGTGACGGTATGGTTTTGTTTCTGTAACTCATACAGAGGCGAAAATATAGCATCTCTTTCCAATATTTGATTGTTTTTGTTGTCAAACACCTTTCTCTTGTTCTTTTAAGTAGTTCATTCATCTCCAAACCACTCCCTTATGTGCTCCCATTCTTTCTGTCTCTTTTATTGTGATGGGGTTTGTGGCGTTCCCTTTTCGAAAGCCGGTGTGGAGAATGCTATCTCTTAGTTTAACGCCTATTAAGACTCCCACTCTCTTCTCAGGGGTAGAGGAATATGGGGAACTGAGGATCTCTTGGGGGGTTTTATTAGGGTTCTGCCGTGGTTTGCATGCTACAGGGGGCCTCTTGGGAGGGATGTGGCTTGTCTTACCAGAGAACACACACATGCTTGCTCACCGGCTGGTTTTCAATGTCGAAGTGTTAGTACCGTTGTTTTGTTTTGATCTCTCCCCTGCGTGTCCGCGTTCTTCACTTCTGAGCATGCATGCGCAACACCGACGTCCTATGTCATCCGCCCGGAGCTGCTTCCGTGTACAACAGTGAGTGCAAGCTAGATTAAATTGATTATTACGTTTTAAATATGGTTATTTTTCTTACAAAAACGCATCGATTCGCTACAGGAGGCCTTTGTTCACCCCCCGCAGCGTGTGAGGCATGTTTTATTATGGATTGATGCACTTTATTTCACTTCTTTTGGACTGATGAACTGCAACACCTCGCTGACTATCATTAAACAGCTTGGAAGATCAAAGACAATTTTTAATATAACTCCGACTGGATTCGTCTGAAAGAAAAAAGTCATATACACCTAGGATGCCTTGAGGGTGAGTAATTCATGTGCTAATTTTCATTTTTGGGTGAACTAACCCTTTAAAATGAATGTCAGTATTTGATAGTTTACTACATTATTGCAGCATTTAAAACTGAATTTTTTATTTTTTATTTTAAAATTTTAATTTAAAATTATTAAAGAATTCAATCATGAAACATAAAAGATCTCTAATAAGTAATGATGCACAGAAAATAAAATTCTGTTTAAAATAATCTGATAATTCTACCAATAAACAGATAATTATTTTCAAGTTATGACAGAAACCTGATAAATGGCTAATATTAATATCTTGATAAAATTAATGGCCAAATAAATAAAGATGCTACAATTACAACATTATAACATATTAGGGGTGTCCCCAACTAAGGATTTTCATAGTCGAATCGGAATTTTCGAATCTTGCCGATAGTCGACTAATAGTCTAATCATATGTTTGAGGGCGGGGCGCAAAATACATTACCAAGAGTCAAGTCAGACATTCGACAGTCATAATTACTGACGTTAACACTAGGGCTGGCGCGATTCGTCGATTCTATTCGACTATTCGATTTTTTTAAATCCTCGACTTCATTTTGCCTGCGTCGCCTAACTGGCAAAATACCGGAAGTGCCGCATTTCACGGACGAGAATTCATAAAACACATTATTAGACCGTTTTCCAAGGCCTCATGATATATTAAACCCGTTTAAAAATCATAATTAAGCATAACTGTGATTCCACAAACGCTACGATTTAATTAAATAATTATATGTGATGCAGTTATAGGCGTGTAGGTTATGTACGTGCGTCTCACAGCGGCTCCGTTCACAGTAAATGCTGTTCCACAGGAACTGTTATCATTTACATGTGTGGAGCGGCTCCAACTCCATCTGTGCATGTTGTTGTGAGTTTGGGTTTATTAGGAATGGCAAAGTTGCAAGTTTAATAAAATGTTCTTTAAAATTGTTGATTTTTTGTGGGAAATTAATCGTTTAGATTAACCGATTAATTGATAAATTAGTCGATAGTTTAATCGAAATAAAAATAGTCGTTTGTGGCAGCCCTAGTTAACACACGGGGAAAATGTGTAATGGACGCCTTGCAGATACAAAAATGATGTTTTATGTTTTGATTAAAAGATAGTTAACATTAAACGTCAGCGAAACGTTTATATTAAATGAGTGCTCTCATTATAACGTTATGTATATGACAGTAGTTATTAATGTTCTTCATTTCTGTTTTGAGCTGCGCGCTGAAGATGACCAGTAGAATGATACATTTGATAGCAGGTTTTTAATCAATGGGATTTAACTCATCATTTATCTCATATAGAATATGCTTTGTTATTTATACAACATAATGTTTATATTACGACTTACGACATGAACGTGTCTGCGCGTCTCTGAATGAACTCCTTTTGTGGATGCTTTTTTCACACAACAACATGCAGAAACACGGCAACTATACTCTAAAAATTCACAGCGTTTTATTATAATGGTTTTCTCATTATAATTTTATGTATATGAGAGTCCCAGTCATAGTTATTAATATTCCGTATTATTTTTTGTCCTGCTCGCGCTGAAGAGATAATCACCGTAGTACTACAGTGAAGCGCTTTACTGCAGCGCAACTCAACCAAATGCATCTTATACAAGATAAATAATATATACTAAATAATATATACACGATATATAAACCGGCTGAAATGTTTTGAAATCACTTGTACCCTACCTGATCGAAAAAATCCAGTCTTTCACTCTACCTGTTTCAGTTTGAGTCTTGTTAAAGATTTAAATCCCTGCCGCCAAGATGCTTCTCTGTCGGTCACGGATTATGGAAAGTGAAACTTAAATCTATAGGGGTGGTTGGATTTATTCACGCACGTTAAAGTATTTATTTAAAGCTTCTTTCTTTTCAGATTTTTATTTGCAGCATTATCTTAATAGGCTGTATATTAACTTATTGGGAGAAAACCGGTAGTTCTATGTGAAATCAGACATTGAGCACCCCCTTTTAGGCAAATGGCATGATCATAACACCCCGCGAATATTCGACTTTGAGATTGGTAGTCGAATCAGGCTCCTCCTATCGAATCTTCGACTATTTGGGGTCACCCCTATAACATACAGTATGAAAAATTAGATTTTTATTATGACATTTTCTGATGATTACATTTAACTGTGTTATTAAATTATTAGTGTTTTTAAAGATGAACTTTAAGTAAGAGTTAGATGATGGCAAATGTAAAAACAGGGGAAATGAGCATTAACAATTAAATATCCATTAGCTAGCAGCCAATAACAATAAATTAAAAAATGACATTGGCTGTTTTGAGAATTAATTTTGTTTCTTGCACTGAAGATGACCCAATAAGTTTGTCTTTTACTACAGAATGAGAGAGCCGAAATCAGTTACACTTCATAAGATTCTCATTCTTTCTATAGCAGCAAAAAACAGTCGGTCTCAATTAGGGATGCAACGATACCATTTTTTCAGAAAATACTATTATAAACTAGGTTAGTGGATAATTCAGCAGCAAAAGTTATTCTAGAAAAATCATGGGTGCACAATAATTTTATAAAAACATTAAACTAAACATTTAGTGAAACAACATTATTTAGTGGGAAACAAATACAAGTTATTAAGTGTAGGACTAAACCTGGTAAAATGTTACACATTGCTCGTTGTATTGTTGTAAAATACATTCATGAAAACAAGTAGCCTAAATATATATATATATATATATATATAAGCAACATATGATAGATAGAACAGAACAAAAAAGACTATTGATAATCTTTCATTGCGCAAAAGTATAATACGAAAGGGTATGGCTCCAATACAGAGCTGCACGAAGCGCTTATGAGCATTCCGTGCGCAGAATGATGCGCTTGAAGCAACACGGACTCGCAGCGCTCCGCATAAAAAAAGGGAAGAGATATTGCTGCGTAGTGTATTATATCTGTGCAATATTTTATTGAGCCTTTTCTTTTAACAGTTTTAAATCTCAGTTATTGTGCGCTCTTGAAGAGAGTTTCATCGTCTTGACTGTAGTAACCGAACGCGACACACAGTTTGAATGCTGAATGGAGGATGACAGACAGACGCAGCGGAGAGAAGAGTTTACGTGAACTTG
>NW_015626033.1:2125038-2127006 GCF_001515625.1 Sinocyclocheilus rhinocerous | reverse complement strand
GACAGACGCAGCGGAGAGAAGAGTTTACGTGAACTTGCGTCTTAAATATTAATCTATACTTCACATTAAACTATGGAACGGCTTCAGAACACTTGAAATACAGTGCACGAAAACGTTATGGTGCTTTATAATGTTTTTGTGCCTTTCGTGGAGCTTAACAATAACACAGAATATTATACGCACTATATCGGATTTGGATCGGTCTCGTCTGAAAATGGCAGTATCAGAGCCGATACCGATACTGAGTATCGGATCGATGCATCCCTAGTCTCAATGCTTCTATTTGTACCGTCTCTACTGTAAACCATGTACAGTGCAGTTAAGCCCCAAAGCCTAACCTTTTGTGCCAACGCACATGGTTAACCTAAACCTCCAACCCTCTTTCTTTGTCTGAAGTGAAGCATTTTAACATTAAACGTCCAAACATTGAATCTTAATAGCTGACTTGAGCCGGGACATACAGACAACCAGCAGCCCGTGGGATAGAGAGGTTTGACAGAAGATGCTTTTGGAAGGACAGGCTCACAGGGAGTCTTTGTGTGTATACTCTGTTCTGTCAGGAGAGATGTAAGAGCGGTACCCTACAGTATGTCACTCAGGGGTAGACAGGTGGTGAAAGAAACAAACTGGCATGAAAGGCTAACTTCTGTTCTGGGGTCAGAGAATACTTTTGGTGGAGGTCTTTATGTTGCCATCTGTCCATAACAGGGATTTAGGCACAACAAAGGCTCTACAGGGATCTGTAAGGGTAAACTTATTCCCATGCATTTAAACTTTGTAAACGTATTCCTATTAGCAGATTTTATTTCATTTTATTTTATTCACTAGTATTTATCAATTCATTCATCTATATTTATTTATTTATTTTTTTTTTTGAGGTGCCATCACTGAAATACCTTCTTCTAGTCCCTCATAATCACTTACAAATACCCCGTTTGTCCCTTTGTTTTATTTCCAGAATAAATTGAAGGTGAAATGGTGAAGAAAAGAAGGCATGTGAAGTCTATCTCGCAGTCATTTGCTGCTTACATCTTCATCATGCAGGCTGTCAGTAGCAAATAACGATTATGTTGCTGTGTACATGCTCTTGTTATTAAGTGCAAGAAAGCTTTTGTTTCATTGATTTAAATTACCAAGTGTGACTGACAGGAAAAAGCGAGCCTTTGTATGTCTCATACACTTGCTTACATCTGCGGTTAAGCACATATTTGTTTGTGAGCGTGGTTACATTGAGTGACAGTTATACAGTGGCGTGGAGTCCTAAATGAGGTCTGGACACTTTCTGGACACCACGATTTACAGATCTGTCCCGAAGGCACAGACGCATTGGAAATAATGACCCGCAATCGACTGGAGACAGTCGGAGAGAAAGAGAGAGAAATAGTGGGAACAAGGATGAACAGGACATATCGAAACAAACCCGCCCGCTCTCTTTTCCTTTTCCTTCAACGAGAGGGTCAATTACATGACTATGTCTTACCTGTCTTTCATCTAGTGAGGGGAGCAGTGTTGAAATGACGGTCCTCTCGCATGTAATTACACAGAGACATCCTGGATAAGGGTGTCTGTCGCACCGTGTAACAGAGAATACAGCCTTAAATACATCTGAGGACATAAAAAGGGTCGTCTGACTCGTTTGATCAATTCGAACCTTGAGGCTTCTTCATGTTTCTTGAAGAGTCTGTGTGCATGATCTCAATTTCAATCTAGTTTGGCGATTTGTCAGAAACATTAGCACTAATTATTATTCCTTAATGTGGTTCTGTTTTGCTTACAGAATGTCTGATGTGTGAAATAGACTTGTCAAAAAAGGCAAAAGTCAAATATGCAATGGCAGTGAGGTTTTATAGCTTAGTATTAAAGGGGTCATATGATGCGATTTCAATTTTTCCTTTCTCTTTGGAGTGTTACAAGCTCTTGGTGCATAAAGAAGATCTATAAAGTTTCAAAGACTAAACTCTCAAATCC
>NW_015626033.1:2120812-2124873 GCF_001515625.1 Sinocyclocheilus rhinocerous | reverse complement strand
GCCAATCACAACGCATTGGATAGCTGGCCAATCAGAGCACACCTCGTTTTTCAGACCGATGAGTTTTGTAAAAATCGACGCGTTTCAGAAAGCCGAGGCATAGAGAAGAAACAATAATGTACAGTATGTGGAAAATAATGTGTTTTTTTAACCTTAAACCGCATAAACACATTTCATTACACCAAATACACAAAATAATGTTCTTTTTAGCAACATCATATGACCCCTTTAATCTAATTTGATTAAAATATTTGTGTGTGAATTGTTTTTAGTACTCCAAAAATGTGAGATTTTCTGGTTTCATATGTAACTGAATGGTACTGTAACTTACTCAAAACTTCCTCCTTAAAAAAAAATCACTGAAAATCTACTGAAACTTAGCTGCAAATGGCTTACTGAACTGCTTTGATTTCTGACGTCACAGTCTGAAACATTAAAATATGACCTTATTTAAATGTCAGTGACACCTTTTGAGTATTCAGAATCGGAAACTTTGCCCACCCAGTCACAGTGAAGTAATAGAAAATATGGCCGATACTGTTATTCCTGAACATTTTCTCCCTAAATGCGTTTCCTAAATTGTTTGGTAATTGTCAGCTTGAGAGATGAAACTAACATTTAACTTCAGAAATGTTACATTGTGCAATACAATTACCACCAGAGAAACTGTGAAACTAAATATTCTGGTCTATTATAAACCAAACTGAGGTCTTCAGATTGGCTGTTCCTCCAAGGAAGGAAGTATAAAATAAATGTAAGGAATTTTCATTTGATATCTGCAATTTGGTTCAAAAAGAAATAATGTTATGTCTTTGTATAGCTTATGTAAGGTAGATTGAAAATATTCTCCAGACTAACTAGCCTATAAATTTGGTGATTTCATTGAGCATAATAACGTCAGACCGCAGTCTGCTGTAAGATTTAAGAGGCATTGATGTCATGCATGGTCGAATGGCATTTCACCACAACTCATCCAAAGGTCAGAAAACAAAGGCTTCAGTAAAAGACAGATTTTGAACAAAAGACAGATTAATATATGAAACACAAGACAGTGTTGATTAATGTTGCAGCTATAGCAGATAAAACATCGCCAAATGCCATGGAAGATGTGCATGTGCAAACAATATCTTACCAGTGCAGATCAGTTGCAACAATTTTTGTTTAATATTTTTATGATTTAATTATAATTTATTAATGTTCCAACCAATTTTGATGTGTGTCTTCCTCACAAAATTAGCTGCCTCCTGCGGTGTATCGCTCACAGCTGAAGCACAAAATCTATATCATGTTCTGTGTTCCCATGCTGTGACTGGACTGGCCCCTTTTCCCAACAATTACATAAATGCAATTACATAAACGCCTTACGTTTAGTAATTTTTATGTCCATTCCAACCACATTTTTGGTAACACTCATACCTTAAAGAGACTTTACCCATAATTGTCTTTTATGTTGTTCCAAAGCCTTGGAACTCAAAAGAAGATATTTTGAAGACTGTTTCAACTGTTTTTGTCCATACAATGAAAGTCAGTGGGGTTCAGTGTTGTTTTGAACCCCACTGACTTCCACTGTATGGACACTGAGATATTGTTCAAAACATACACTTTTATTTTCCACAGAAGAAATAGTGACATAAGGGTGAGTAACTGACAGAATTTTCATTTTTGTATGAACTATCCCTTTAATTTTCAATCTCACTTACTACTTCAGTAATCAGGTCTCTCCTGGAGCTCCAGGTTTCCTGGATCACAGCCATGGATTTTCAGTCCTGGCTTTCAGATTTGCTTTGAGGCTTTTGAGAGATGGATGGTCAAAGGGAATGGAGGGTGGGATCGAGGAGGCTCACAGAAGAGAGAGAGAGAGAGGGATGTCATAGGGATTAGCGTGGTTTTGATGAAATGGTGTCGTCAATCTCAGAAGACCTACACACGGATTTATTATCAAATGGTGTCCACAGGAGGGAGTTCAACCCCCACCTAAGCTTTTTTTTTTTTCATGCTCACATTTTTCCCCTGTTTATTCAAGGGATTACGGACCCCTAATCTCTTTGAACCATAATTCAGATTAGATTCTGTATTATTTTTAGGGCCGGGCCTGTACCCAACTCACGCTCTTACCGACCATGTTACTTTAATAGAAAATTTATTAAAACGCTTGACCACTGTCCCATATTCCAAGAACATGACATCAGCGTGATGATATAAACAGACAGACTCCATCAACGTACAGCGCATGTATTCATCCCTTCACCGTTGATGACACACCGCAATTGATTTCTTTGTTGGCATGTTTGCGCTTTTGTTCGTGTGAACATTCACACATGCCCACGGGGAGATCGGAGAGACTGAGATTGAGCGTGAACAAGCCAGCGTTGAGAAGATTACTTGATGATGAGCACTGTCATTGTGTCATACATATTCCCCCTTCAGCATATTTTCTCTGTTGATTATTACTGCATGCATGGCCTGAACTGCCCTCTTTGTGTGTATGTGTTGATTCCGGGCACAAAAACACACTAGGGATTACATAGCCTCTGACAGATTCTGTTTACTGACCACTTGATGCATATTGTACACAAAAATGGCAACTGAGTTCAAGTCTGATTATTTGGTGCAACTTAAGTGGACACAGGTTTTTTTTTAATCACTCTTAAATCAAGGCAAGATACCAAGTTCGTACAATGGTCTCTTTTGAGGAAGAACAAAACACTGGATTAGTCTTCAGAGTTTGAAGGCATTTAGCAGCAAGGTAACTACATGTTCATGAACAAAGCTGAAATTGTGTCTGTGAAATAATGAGTGTTTTTTTTTTATTTGGACTAGAGAACTTCTGATCACAAAGTCTACACATTTTCAGTTTTTTTCCCTTCTTTTTCCTTTCCTTTTTTCTTTTCTTTTCTTTTTGATTCTTGGCCAGAATAAGATACAGGGTTTCCATGGTCATGAAAAACCTAAAATTCAATAAGAATTATTGAGATTAAAATAGTATTTTTAAAATAGATATCATGTTTTGTGTAACTTTATTTATTTAGGATTTTGTATAAAAAGGACATGACATCAAAGTGATATAAACATAAAATATAGAATACACTATCCTTTAAAAGTTTAGGGTTGGTAAGGTTAAAAAAAAAAATGCTTTTGAAAAAAGTATTTTATGCTCACCAAAACTGCATGTATTTGATCAGAAATACAGTAAAAGAATTTTGAAATATTATTACGATTTAATATTAAATATTTCTAATTTAATATATTTTAAAATGCAATTTGTTCCTGTGATGGCAACGCTGATTTTCATCAGCAGTCTTCAGTGTTTCATAGTCCTTCAGCAATCATTCTAATATGATGAATTGGTGTGTGCATAAATAAATAAATAAATATTTTTATTATCAGCCATGCTCAATATTTTTGTGGAAAATATTAAGTTTTAAAATATTAAACTTTTTTTTCTGAATTCTTTGAATATGAAGTCAAAATGTTGTGCAACATTATTAATATTTTTACTGTCATATTGATCAATTTAGTCAGAATCAGAAAGAGCTTTACTGCCAAGTGTGTTTACACACACAAGGAATTCGTCTTGGTGTCAGGCATCCTCATTAAGTATTCATTTCATTTAACAACTGAAATTAATATTGTATGTTACCCCAAACTGAACCCAAACTTTTGAATTATAGTTATGTGTACCTTATCTGCAAGAAATGATTTTTGGAAAGTACAGTATGTTATTCACTGATTACTAATCTATAAAAAAGTCAAGGAAATTCATTGGTCAAAAGGTGTGCTTGAAGCTGCAGTGAGTATCAGGCTCGCTGCAAGCCAAAACAATCTGTCTGTCTGAGATTAAGAATTACATCACTTATTCAATGAATGTTTAGTATTGTGCCATTCAGCTGTACCTGGGCACCTGGGCTGTTATGTAATTGCAGAGGCTCATCTTACATACAGACATAGGCACATACACACTCATCTGTCCTCTTCTACATTCCCTAACATACAGTCCCCTGAAAGATGGGCTTTGCTCTTAGCATCCTCTTGTTGCTTCACTGCTTGTTTGTCGTCGTCGT
>NW_015626033.1:2114336-2120734 GCF_001515625.1 Sinocyclocheilus rhinocerous | reverse complement strand
CCCCCCCGTTTTAGATTAATTATGAAGCAAGAAGAGGAAGCAGAGAGCTGCAGCGAGTGAGCATTGAGGTGTTCAGCCCCGGGCAGAGAAAGATACAGAGATAGAAAAAGACTTTGTCTTCTCCTTTAGTTTACTAATGCATCTATTCCCACTGGACCACATAATATGCACCTAAGCTAAACAAATAAAAGCATGCATCAAACTGCATATTAGAATTGGTTTTATTGCTCATATGAGGGAGATTGAGGGGGTTGCTGTGTGTTTACACTAGCTTCCTCTCAGCCGGGGCCCGGCTCTGGCTGCAGTGTACATTTCATTATTCTTCCCTCCTCCAAGGAACGCCTGAGAGGATCTGGTGGGCTAGGCTAAACAGAGCACAATTAGATTATGAGCTGGAAGATTTTAGGGCGCTGGCAGGTAATTGGTCACCACTTCTTTTAATATTACCTTCCCAACTTGAGCGCATCGGTGATGTTATCCAATTTACATGCGCTACTTCGTGTTTTCATCGCATTTGTCTCTCGTCTAGTTCAGTTTGCTGATAGCGATCTCAATGTCTGTCTGTTTATCATTCCCTTGCCCTCTCACGCTCTCTCTTTTTTTCCTCACGTGATGTTTTCGAATTGCATTTCATGGTACAGTGAGATTAGAGCATGACTGGAAACGGTCTCGTTCATTTCAAACTTCTGGGATGGATTTTAAGTATGCATGAGTCACAGTGGATGCGGACTCTCTTGAACTAGTTGTTGAATATTTTACTTCATAAAAGTGAACTAAGAACATTATATACAACATGCAGTGCATGTTGGATGTTGTACAGAAGATGGTTTAGATTGTACACTAGGGAGAAATCTTACTTGTTTTTACTGTACAGTATTATTAAATATATAGAACTTATGTCAGGTGATAAATTGCTCCATGTCTGTAAGTGACTCATGGTTACCTTGTAGTGGTAATAAAGTTTCTAGGCTAAAATATAGCCATACGCAGGTGTGATATTATTTAAGTACTTCATAGTAGGGCTGTCGCGATAACCGCAATATCGCAATACCGCGCTATTGAAGAGCAAACCGCAGAGGAATGCAAGAACCGCAGCAATCGCGATTTTTGCGTGTTTTCTTTGGTGGAAATATCAATAGAAAGTCTCTTGTCCAGTCAGATTAGAAGATCAGATCAGAACTAACTGTTATACATATAGGCTAACGATAGCCTAACGATCTTATTGTCAGGTTTATGTTCTGTTATGTGGACCGTTATTTTGTCATCCTCTTCGGTTTACTTAATTTCCTGTTTCAACGCTATTTGGTTTCGGTTTCATTGGTTTCTGAATATGACCTCGTTAGTTACATCGTAACATAAACACACAGATTATATATATATATGTATATATGTGTGTGTGGCGATAATACCGCATACCGCGCTATTGAGCCACTCAAAATTACCGCAAGGGAAATTCCCTCACCGCAACAGCCCTACTTCATAGACTCTTAAAGAACTTAATTACATTAAAAGCTGACTGGTGTACTCCACGGTACATTAAGTGATCGAGCGTGTTTATGTGCAGTGATAAAAATGAAAAGATTTTAATAGTATTTATACTTTTAATTCACCAATTGCGCTGTACTGTGGTTTTTGTAATAGCCCCTAGACATTTTTTGTTAATTTGGTTTAGATTGTTAATTTCCCTGAAGGTATTATACTTGCTATTTGTTAAAAATCTTTACAGAATTTTTTTACCCCCAATATTTTTTTTAAGCTTAAAGTATTGTTACAAAATTTGCAATTAAAATATCTACTTAAAATTCTCAGTTCATAGACTTTGCACATGTAAGTGTAATTCATAGTGATTCATCAAAAAATACAATGTACTATAATTGTGCACGCGGCAGCTAAGTGGCGAGGTTCTTTTACAGGTTTGATCCCAGGATGAGGTGACCTGTGAACTGGCAATTATTAAGAGAATGTTATTACCATTTTGCCCTTTGAGCACAACACTTAACCTCAGGTTGCTCCAGGGAAACTGTCGCGTCTGCTGAGTAACTATTCAGCTGAAGTTAAATACCCTGAAGTCAAAAGACCTACCATTCTGTCAAAAACATAGTACTTTGTTCAGCTTCTTTTTCATTCAAGCAATTCATTTTCATGGGCTGGCTGTTAATATCTTAAGGAACCATTTTCAAATGTTTGCATTTGTATTTTTCCTGGTTCCTTTAATGTATTATGATAAGGGATTGTGGCAGTTGTGGCAAATGTTCCTGTTAGTTTAATCTTAGTAATAGTTAAGCTTTTATGTTACTACTTGTTTTACTTGTTTTACTACTTGGATAAACTCTATTCCATTAAGTCTGTTCAAAAGATTTTCTTTACATGTTTTTGAAAAAAGTTTTGTGTGCTCACCAAGGCTGCGTTTATTTGGTCAAAAATACAGTAAAAGAGTGAAATAGTGAAATATTATTGCAAACTAAAGTTATTGTTTTTTTATTTTAATATATTTTAAATGGAATTTGTTCCTGTGATGGCAAAACTGAATTTTCAGCAGCCATTACTCCAGCCTTCAGTGTCAAATGATCATTCAGAAATCATTCTAATATGCTGATTTGCTGCTCAAGAAACATTTCTTATTATTATCAATGTTGAAAACCATTGTGTGTAAACTGATTTTTCATGACTCTTTGATGAATAGAAGGTTCAAAAGAACAGCATTTATTTAAAATGTTGTCTTTTGATCAATTTACTGCATCCTTGCTGAGTAAAAGTATTAATTTATTGGGAAAATAACAAAAATCTTACTCTCCCCAAACTTTTATGGTAGTGTAAATGATAGAACTATACCTGAAACTGCTATAGAGTCAGGCATAATTGCTCTGACTGCACCTCATTTACCATCCATTTGTACCTTCATTGTGAAGCTCTGATTGCCCCCTTTACCTCTGCTGTAACGTTTCATGTCTTTTCTGAGTTGTCCCATGGCCAAAGGCCCACTCAGGCCTGTTGTCAGTAGTTGTCCTGGGTATTGTTTCAGATAGCTAAGTGTGAAGAGTCAGTTAATACAAGACCCCTGAGATATGTAACATTCATATGACAGGCTTTTCTCTTAATAGCAGACAAGCGCTTTCAAAAAATACACGCCCATTCCACTGAAATAGCAGGTTCATTGGCCCTAAAAGGTTTGAGAGCGTCCCACAGGGACACTTGGATATTATATTGGTTTGAGTGCGTGGGAGTGTGTGAGGATGTGTGTGTGTGTGTGTGCGAGCCGGTTGGGGTTGTGTCTGTGCATGGAAATGATTGTGGACTCATATTGGTTTTCTATTCTCCGTTTTGATGTACAGTAGAGACTATTATTTCACCTACAGTATGTTTTTCTAGAGCATTTCCCGGGAAAAATGTTTTTGGCTTGCATGTGATTTAGCTATGATTTCACAAAGCGATTATAGGCTCTCGTGGAAAGATAATCTATTATGATTGACTGCAATAATCTGGGCTTTCAGGAGGGTGAAGGTCTGAGGGGGGCCAGTATGGGCGGCATTGTTTATTCCTCTACTCCTGTAGACCACCCGGACCATGACATCATCGGTTAGAGCCCCCATATGTTGTCTTTGCTCATGTTAATGACATTCGTAAGTGGATTTACCCACTCTCTCAGATTTTGGCTTTAGTAACGGTCACCGTGTTGCTGTGGAATCCGCACGGATTTGTCTGTAACATCACATTCGTAGATAAAGTGATTTTGTCTAAAGCACCTCATGTCATTTGTCTCTGTCCTCTCGTCTAAGCTGGCTGGCTTGCTCTAATTGTGTTTGGCATTGTGTTTAAAGGGATAGTTCACCCAAAAATTTAATTTACTCCCCCTTATGTTGTTCTAAACGTCTACAACTTTCCTTCTTGATGAACAAGGACTTGAGCTTTTAAGCATCAAAAAGGACTGAAATGCATCATTGAACTCCATATGATTTCTGCGCTATATTCCAAATCTTCTAAAGCCAAATGGTAACTTTATATGACAGCAGACCTAAATTTAAGTTTATTTAGTAATAATCATCATTGATTATATGCTAAACCACTGCTTCTGGGTACTTCTTCTTATTTACAGGATAGGACTTGTTCTGTTAAAATTGGAAATTATGTCTCTACATCTGCTACTTTCTCCTGTGGGGTCCCACAGGGATCTATTCTTGGTCCAACTTTGTTTTCTCTATATATGCTGTCCCTGGGGTCAATTTTTAGGAAATACAATATTAATTATGATCTGTATGCTGATGATTTGCAAATGTATTTTCCTTTAGAGCTTGACGGTAGTTTTTCTTTAACAAATTTTGCACGTGCTTGGCAGAGGTTAAGGCTTGGTTTGCAAATAATTTTTTTCAATTAAATGAAGATAAGAATGAGTTTATTATATTTGGTAACAAGCAGTTTCAGAAAGGTATGGTCAGAAGCCAGGGACTATTGTCCAATAGTCCAATATTTTTATTGTAATTTAACATCTTTGTTGAAGCTTGAAAGCTTTGATCTTCATTCATAGTAATTGCATAGAAATTAACTTTACGTTCTACAGAAAAAATTAAGTAATACATGTTTGCAATGACATGGAGATGAGTAAATACAGAGAAGGTTTTATACAGTAATGCTGTCAATCGATTAAAAAAATAGCTAATTAATCACACACTTTTCTGTATTTAATCATGATTAATCACAGCTAACATTAAAATTTGTAATCCTAAATATATTTTTACATTGCATCTCCAAATTAACGTAGAAGCAACAAAGACAGTCTATTTTAAATAATTGTTTAATGGCATCTTTTTAATGGGATTTTTTTAAATTAACTTTTCGGATAAAATTAGTAAATATAGTCATTCAACATTACAGCAAAATTTTATTTTGTACCATTAAAGTGAATGAAAACAGTCTTCAAATAAACCCATTATAATAAATTTCACATTTAGCTGTGCCTTTAATATAGTACGTTGAATATAGTTTATTTAGTGATATATTGATGTTTTTGTCTTCATCAATGTCATTTTGAAACGAGATGATGTTGAGTAAATGATAGCGTTTTCATTTCTTGGTGAACTGTTCCCTGTTCTGTCTAGTCTTTACTCTTTTAAACTTTGCGCTCTTGGTCTGTCCAGCACTAATTTAGTAATAATCAATATTATTCTCTGTTATGCAGGTCAGACTCAACCTACATCATTTTTCTCTTACCTTTTCCTCATTATTTCTCTCTGTCTGTTCACACTGCATCTCCCCATCCATCTGTCTTCCTGCCTTTCTATTGATTTACCCTCTACATTTAAAACCTTAGTGCTGTTGTACTATGAAGGCTCCTCTATTACACCACAGCCTAAGAAAATCTAGACTACAAGCTTAGAAATATAATAAATATGGCCACGAGGTACAGTCCTCCTTCTTTCTGTCTTTTTTCCCCACTCTATCTCCGTCTGTTCAGTCTCTCAGCAGGCTGTTTGGCTTATACGAAGCTCTTTTGAAGGTAAATCTTATGTCAGCTCTTGGCCAGAGGGACTGAGCTGATGAGAGGTCTCTTTATCATCCTAATGGGAGCCACATAGCTCTGGGCTTGCCTGCATGCGGTGAGGGACCACGGAAAGCTCCGCAATAGTCAGGCCCACGCCGCCCCTCTCTGCTCTGGAGACAGTGTCCATATGCAGCCGTCGTATCTAGAGAGCGCTGCTGCATACAAACAGCTGACCCAGAAACAGCATGTGATCCATGCGGCATGTCAAAGCCACTAATACTGATGCACAGTGAGTGGAATGGTAAAATTATGTAGATGTGTAAAAGAAAACTTTGCAAACAACAAATATAGAAACACTTAAATTCCTAGGGTCTGAAGCGCAGCACATGCCTGTACCAGTGGGGTCATGGTTTGGCAGGTTAGCATGACCTCATTAGCCTCTGGTAGGAGAGATCATAACTACACCATTTTGCTGTAAAAAGCATTTTTCTCCATTGATGGCCATTACAAATTAGCTGACAGAATACATTTTTAGAATACTATACATTACTGTTCAAAAGGGGTCGGTAAGATTTAATTATTAATTTATTAATAGAAATTTAAATATTCAAAATATTAAAATATGATTTTTAAAATGCAGTTTTTTTTTCTGTGATGGCAAAGCTGAATTTTCAGCAGCCATTACTGTGGTCTTCAGTGTCACATGATCCTTACAAAAATGCAGATTCTGTCATTAAAGGTGGGGTAAGCGATTTTCCAAAAACGCTTTAGAAAAATGATTCGGGCCGAATAGCAAAACAAACTTGTAGCCAATCAGCAGTAAGGGGCGTGTCTACTCATGATGTGGAGGAGAGAGCGTTCAGTGCACAGGACGGACATGGCCGAGCGTCAGAAAGATAGAGATGGCGGATAAAAAACAAAA
>NW_015626033.1:2105539-2113773 GCF_001515625.1 Sinocyclocheilus rhinocerous | reverse complement strand
GCTGTGCCACCCCACCTGCCACCCCAGAATTATCACAGAATAAAATATAAATGTAAGCAGTGTTTCATGTGCTACGTTTCAGCTGCGGCGATGACAGAGTAACGCAAAATAATGGCAAAAACACGTTTTTTAATAAACTGTGCACGATGGTTGCACGCGCACGCAGCGTGCCATATAATTACAGTACAGTACCAGTACATTAGATAATGGAAATTTCACTATTCTATATGTACAGTAAACTGTAGCACATGTTGTACACCTTCAAGCATGTGACTGTCAAATTTGATTTGTAACCATTTTTTAGGCCTATGTGTACTGCATTTTTGCAGAACTGAGAATGACTGCCTAGAGATATAGTTAGTCTTGTGTCAGGAGACCAAGAAACTGCTATAGTACTGCATACTGTAATGAAATTTGGCAGAATGTGCAGAGGATGTGGAAATTTTATTTTTTACAGTTTAAAATGAATATTGTGGTGCATGCCAAGTTCATACAATTAACCGCATGTCTTCTTTAGTGATACAAGCTCAGAAACATTTATAACCTGTTGAAGTGTTTTATGTTGTGTATTGACTTGGTGCCATGATGCATATTGAAATGTTGTTATTTATTTTTCATTTTAAACTGTATAAATGATTACTTAATGGTAATATAATATTTGTGAACACAGCTGTGTATGTCAGACCATAAATCCCCAAAAACTATGCATGGGGGCTTGCTTTGGTGTTGCCACCCCTCATAGACCCCATGCCACCCCTTTGCCCCCATAAAAATTATTTTCTAGATCCGCCCCTGGGCTGAGCTATCAGAGCCATCGCTTACCCCACCTTTAATTACTCACCCTCATGTCGTTCCAAACCCCGCAAGACCCTCACAAATAAAGATATTTTTGATGAAATCCGAGAGCTTTCTGACCCTCCATATACAGCAAGGGTCCTACCACATTAAAGGTTCAGAAACGTACCAGGAAACATCGACATAATAATGCATGTGACGTCAGTGGTGCATTGTGCATTTATGCATTGTGATACTCGCAAAAATGGCGCTAGGGGAGACACGGAGGAGAAGAATTGTTGAATAAAGGCATTATTTAAATTTTTTGAGCACAAAAAATATTCTTGTAGCTTCATGAAATTTCGGTTGAACCACTGATGTCACATGGACTATTTTGTCAATGTTCTTGGTACTTTTCTGGACCTTGAATGTGGTAGGACCCTTGCTGTCTATGGAGGGTCAGAAAGCTCTTGGATTTCATCAAAAAAAATCTTAATTTGTGTTCCGAAGATGAACGAAGGTCTTACGGGTTTGGAATGACATGAGGGTGAGTAATTAATGGCAGAATTCTCATTTTTGGGTGAACTATCCCTTTAAGAAATCATTCTAATATGCTAATTTGATGCACAATAAACATTGCTTATTATTATCAATGATAAAAGCAGTTGTGTTGAATCTAAACTTTTTGAAAATTGGAAAATAAATACATTAGTAAATAAATAAAGAATAGCATATATAAATAAATAAATAAATAAAATTACTGACCCCATTTGAAATGATGCATTTGGATTATAATCTAATTTATTACAATTACATTCTTATATATATCATTACATATTTATTATTATTATTATTATTATTACATTTAGATTCTACATTTTACCATATATTTGCCTATTGCCTATTTAGCTATTATTGACCTGTATGTAAACACTACAAAACAGTTGTAAAATTAATCAGGCTGCTAATGAATCAATCATAAAGGGTTGTGATAATATGCACAGCAGGATTGCTTGAACTGATAGAGGCACACAGTTGGCATCCTCTCTGCACTCCAGAGCACTGCCACTGTTACAGAGACTGGAGTCCTCGTCCAGTGCCCTGGCTTAGTGAAACGAGTGGGAAAAGACACCGTGAAGGAGGGAAGAGCAGTTGAAGGAGACGAGTGAGAGACAGGGGACGTCATTGCTTGTTATCGTCATAGCAGGCACAGGGGCTCGTCACGCCAGTCGCTGTGTCTAGGCATCAGAGAAGAAAACATCCAAGCCCAGGGCTCTGGACATGTGACAGGACCAGTCTTTCTTTACCACAGCTCCCAGTAACACACTGTCACTATCTGTCCATCACTGCAGTGCAGCTGTGATTTCACACAACCTGCATTTTGCTGTGCGTCAAGTGGAAGGCTTTCATTTGACAGGACCCCTGATAATGTGCTTTCAATTAATAATGCAATATAACAGTTTCAAACAAAATTGATCAAACCATGCTGCCAACATATAATTAGTCAGAGGAATTAGATCAGTCGTGACACATCAAATGACTGACGTTCTGTGAAGATCTGGAAGCTGATTACAGTTCCAGCATATTCTTCATTCATCAGAGGTTCCAATATTTTGCTTCGTGTACAAATTTAGTCAGACTTTGACTTTAAGTATAAAATCTGGTCCACACTCAGCTTGTTCTGGCCAAGAAGCACCTATTTAGACAGGAAGAGACTGTCCGACTTGAGATTTACAGCGTCCAAGTCGCATCTTAAGGCTGCATAATTAATCGAAATAAAACCGAAATCTCAATATGGCTTAGTGCAATTATCAAATTGCAAAGAATGTGATTTAATTAAATATATGCGTTGTGTGTTTCAGAGTGAAGTGCGGCACTGTGTTCATTTACACACATGCCGCTCATGATCCAGTGTTTTAGAGTGGCTTGGTTTATAGTAAATTCTGCTAGTGTGGGTTTAACTAAAATGGACATACAACAGTATTTTTTTCCAACCGAATAACTGTCATTAACTTTCTCCAGGAATTCTAGACCTCCATGGTTCAGACAGCCCATGTGACCTGACAAATTTGAGACTAGTGAAAGATTTGGCTAATTATTTTCTATTCACTGTGCACCGAATATCGCATTTCAACTTGCTTGCTACAATCTAGCGATGCCAAATCATGTTCACACACACTCGCTCATGTCTACTTATAATGAAAATACCATCAGCATGTCAGTCGCTGTTTTTGAATAATTTAAATCAGAGTGCAGAGTCACTAGACTGGGAAAACAACCAGTAATGTAAGCGAGAGGCATTATAGCCTGTAAGAGCTTTTTTACTGTTGTTTTAATGGAGATGAAGGACAGGAACGCTGTGCTGTCTACCTACAAGGTGAGTGCAGGAGAAAATGAAAGGTTATGAGGGGGTTGAGGGTGAGAGGTTAAATAAGTTAAATCTACAAGATGGATAGTGGCATGGCGGAGGTAAAATAAATCCGTAGGAAAGAGCAAAAAGCAGGGTAGATAAAGGATGTAAACAGCATTAAGCTTAGCTAATCTGAACCCAGGACACATTCACTTAGCCAAAGCCAATGTAGGGTCAGGAGATCGATGAAGCGCTCCAGTATTACCTTCTTTCTCGTTTCGTCTTCTTAAGTAAACTTTAGGTTTGTCTGCTAATTTCACCCTCCGGCTCCAACTCGAAGCATCTTTCCATCTTAACTGTGTGTGCGTGTGGAGTGTTTCAGCAAGGAGCACCATTGGTGCTCTTTGTACCTGTTCTTGCCTGAGCGAGCACCAGGGGAACACTCTGATGCAAGGGGACACAATGACAGAGCAGAGTGATGCCAATCCCCCTGCTTGTGTGAACGTCTGTGTGTGTCTGGCTGTTTACAGCCAATATATCACATCCCATCCATTCACGGGCATGAGTGATCATGCCAGTCTTTCAGCATCTGTTATGTACGTGGAATACGGGAGTGATACAGCATTGTGTCGGCTCGTCAGCGAGCTTCAGTCGGCTCTCTGTTCTTACCGCTGTGCATCTGTGCATACACCGATATGTAAGTGTGCAAGTCCATCGCAATGTGTCAACTGGCTGCCGGTATTGCACGTCTTCACAGGTCTTCACACGTCTTCATTAACATGACGGGTGCAGCATTGCTAAAGCATTTTGTCAGGAGATGCCGGGCTGTCACAATACATTTCATAAGGACAGCTCAGCGCCGAGGACAACAACGGCCCAACAAAACCCTTGCCGCGTTAAACTCATCCAGGGAATTGCGTTAATATCTTGTCTCTTTATTTTCCTCTAGCTTTCTTTTTCTCTCTCACCTCTTGCTTTCTCTCTCCATGCTTCAGTCTTTCCCATGGTTACTTAGACACGGCACACATGTTTTCATTCCCTCCCTCTTCCTGGTTCTGTCCTCCTCTACAACAAATTTCCTTATTCTGTCTTCACTCTCCTTTCTCCTTGGTTACTTGAACAATCAACCTCTTTCTCAGCCTGGTCTCCAAACTATGTCGTTTCATTACAAGCTTCAACTTTTTTTTAAAAGTAAGATTCTTAGGATTAGCCACTGCACATCCTCATGTTCTCCAGTGATTTCTAGGGTTGCTGGGTAAATTCCCCTTCGCTCCATCTCACGTTCTTTTCTGTCTGTCTTTTCTCCCTATCTTTTTAGTATCTTCTCTTGAGTCCTGATGTAATTTTGCTGGAAGGTTCATCTAATCGTATCCCTCTCTAGAGAACCCAGCCACAGATAAAGTCCTGATGTCTCACTAGCACACTGATGTTTGCTTTTTCTTTTTTCTTTTTTTTTGTGTGTGTGTTTTGTTTGTTTGGATTTTTTATTTGTTTTTGTTTTATTGTTTCCTTTTGTTTTTTTCGTGTTGCTTTTGTTTTGATTTGTTTTTTTGTATTCTGTTCTTGTTTTGTTGGATTTTTTGTTTGTTTTTTAACTGTTTGTTTGTATTGTTTTGTTTTGTTCATCTTTTACTTAATTTCTCTTTCTTTTTCAAAGTTTCAACTTGCAGTGCTCCTCCTTTCCCTGATCACATGTGCAAAGCCACAAAATCTTAAAAACAACTCTGGTATTCTGATGATGCAGCAGTACACACACACACACACACACACATTCACTCTCACACCCAACTAGGCAAAAGCTCATTGCATGTATACAGTGCTGTACCATTTAACATGATTTTTAAGGTGATAACTTTTTTTTGCCACATGTATGAATAGAATTATTCACAATTATCAGCTTTTGGCTGCTTGAAATTTTTTTGTGAATGATGACAGCTTATTGTCTTAAGTCTATGTTTCCACAATACAGCATTTTGGTAGTGAGGTGTGATTAGTTTGAAAAATTGCATTTACACTTAGGGATGCAACGATTATAGATTTTGTTGGTACGATTATTGTCTGAGGAATAATCACGGTTTTACGATTATGACGATTATTATGCATTTACTCATTTCCCAACATTACTAATGTATAAAATCACATGAACACTCTTTAGATATTAAAGTGTTATTTATTGCTGGCTTTTGAAACAGAAATAACACAGTAACCAACAATACAGCACAAAATAATAATAAACAAAAGACAAACAAAAGTCCATCTCTCCCATTGGAATTAAAAAAAGGTGACCTCTGCTCTGTAAACATCCATGACAGTATTTCTCTTTTGAAAATAACAAATGGAAATAGATCGCAAAAGTATTTCATGTTTTCAGTTTGTACCTTCTTTACACCTGGGGTAGAGAATTTGGAAACATGGTGAAAAACAATATTGTTGGTTTATACTTATGAATAATACTACAACAGGGATAGTAAATAGTGCATCCCTATTTACACTATTATTGTAATTATTCCCAATGCATTTGTACTTTTAAAAAAAAAAAATTTTCAGAGGTTCCTAAGAAAGGTTAGGGTTCTTCTGGTCCACTATTTGGCACTTGACCACTAAATCAAAAATGAACTAAAGATCTATAAGTGAGCACCTTTGCGCCTCTGTGGATGTGATACTTGTATTTAGCAAAGAAATTTGCTGACTCTGCTCTAAAGGAATGTGATTATAGACAAACAACAATCCACCACACATCACTGGCTCTGAATCAGAAAACGAGACTGGTTTCAACGTGTTTTGTGAGTGTAATGTAATTCATCATGTTAATCTTTTATTTTTCGTTATTAGTATTTTTCCTGGTGAATACACATGCACATACAAACATTTTTTATCTGTTTTGCCTATTCATTCTGTTTAAAGGTCTGGGAATTATTGGATCTAACTGATAAATGTGAGAGTGTGTTTATGAATGTTTCAGAAATGTGAGGTTTGAAAGGAAATGTGTTTAGTCTTTGACTCTGTCAAGCGCAAAATAAGACTGAATGACTTACAGGTTGGTCTTCATTATAATCCACAGCGAGTGAGCGTCTCTCAACATACCATTTTCTATAATTACCACAGTCTCTGTGACATGATACATTGAAAGAAAGACAAAGAAACAGTCTGTGTCCATGGTTTAAGGCGAAGGTAATGTTGGGCATTACCCCATCACTGCCTGAGGCATGTGTCTGTTGACATCAGGGGTCAGAGGTCAGACCGTTCAGCTCACCTCCCCAAAATTGGCATTTTAGGTTTTGAGTGCTTGTGTGTGCATGTTGTCCTCTATATGTCCTTCTACTGAGTGGTAATCAGGTGGAGTAGTTTGTTGAGGGGAGAAAACATTCCTGTGTGTGTGTTTGGAGTAGAGTGGGTAATTGTAGGGAGTCTAGAGAGGGCCTGTAATCACCCTGCCCTTAGGAAGGAATGCTGCTCATCTTCTCATCTAATTACACCCATTTAAAGCAGCCTGGCTCCACAGCTCAATCCGAGGAGGAAGGGGGTGGGGTATGTGTTGGGGGTAAAGGTGCACAGAAGGAGAACTCCCCGTGTACTCACTATAGAAGAAAGTATAATAGGCTATATATAAAATCATCATAGACACCTTAATTGAATAATTACTGGTATGTCAGATGCAAAGACCTTTTTTTTAATAATTTTGAATTTTGAATTTTGCATGACACCAAAATATCCAAACATAGAAAAATATAAATGGCAAAGGAGCTCAGCTTGAATCCAAGATGAAAAGCTTCTTCCATCCAGATATAACACGGCTTCTTTCCTTTGAAAAAATTATCTTGAAATTATATTGAGTTCTGACAGGAAAAAAAACGAGAGAGCATTGGATGATGTTGAATTCAGTGCTGTGCTGTTCCATGGAGATCTGTGTATCAACTAAAGGTCCTCAGGGAGATCTAGTCCATGTGACTGAACGTCATGGCAACCAGCCACACACATGCAGAGCGACTGGCAATACAAACTATTCAAGATAAACCCAAGTTAAATGTCTATTGAAAAACAAGCAGTTTTCAAAGCATAATACAACATGTGGAACTGGCAGGCAAATGTATGTGCAAGAATGCAAGGTGCCACCACAGCTACGCACAACATACACCCCCATGAAGTACTGTCACTTGACTGACGTTAAGAGCTGTTTGTTTCAGTGATCGCGTTCACATGAGTAAAAATCCCTCACTTGATCTTATTCTTTCTTTCTCACCCTGGAGTTTGTCTGGGGGTGATTGATGGTTTGGGGGTTCTCTGTCTGTTCCCATGCGGTAGGTGGTGTTGGGGGAGAGTGGTTTGCAGAGGGGGTGCTGCGGAATGGGGCAGTTATTGATGGTGGCTGATAAATGGGCTCAGTAGGGGGTGGCGTCCTCTAGCTATGCCCCAATACAGAGTCAGCAGCACAGAAAAAAGAGCGCTGATGGGCTCTCCATCTTCATGCCATTCCCATGAAATGTGTCAAACACCCATAGACACTTAAAACTCACAGGTATATTCAAATGGAAGATCGCGGTCCAGGTCCGGACCTCGGCTTGGTTCCAACCGGACCTCAAGACATAATGGCAATGGCAGCATCATTTTACCATTTCGAAATAAAGTGAGCAGCACTTCAAAACAACAGAGCAGTTCACACCACGAGCGCTCAGGGTCATTTATTGTAATGATCTTTCACCGTTATATCCTCTAATATTTTTTTATCTAGAGCCAAATGCGCTTCATTCAAGGCCTTCCTGTGTGCGTTGCTTCTCTGTAAAGACACTACAGCGCCATTAAGAGCTGCGGATGATGCAGTTATTTTAAAAATGGAAGCAGAATCATGCCATACCTTTTACACATTTACTCGAATTGTTATGCTGATAATACAATTTGTAAGGAAAAATGCATTAAATAGCAAGGTATTTCTGGGGAAACTTTTTCAAAGGAAAACACACACACATGTCTGTTTGCTGAGCTGCGGCGGTCTCGGTGAATCAGCAGCATCCACAGCTGAATGGAACAAAAAGTGTTGAACTTGAAAATTGTTAATGCGCGAGTGCACTTGCTAAATGAAGGCGGATTGTATAAAATGGATTTAAAAAAAAAA
>NW_015626033.1:2100121-2104486 GCF_001515625.1 Sinocyclocheilus rhinocerous | reverse complement strand
TAGGTTTTGCCCATTTGTCAGTAAGAATTTTTACTCATTTAAAACACAATAAAATTTAATATGCTCCCTTATTCTTTTATATATTTTAATATGTACAGGTCAGAATAAGCATGTTGTTTGAATTTTTACATAAATATTGTGTTACACTGAATGAAAATGTAACATTATTTCAACCAAATTGTAATATTTTATTCTCAAAAAACTTATTTGAAACCTTAAAAGTAGACACTTTACTTGCATTTAATGTGCTTTCTATGGACATATAATCACGTTTGTAAATTTCTTTTGATGCGGACATCTTAATGTCTTTGACCCATGTATATAATCTCAAACATATATATATATATATATATATATTATTTTATTGTTATATTGAAGATTACTGTTTATATATATATATATATATATATACGCACAGAGAGAGGGAGAGAGAATTCATATAATATAATATTATATTATATGTTTATTCTTTTATATATTCACATTTTGAAATGGGTTTGGAAATGACAGATGAATAAATAATGAAATAATTTTTATTTTTAGGTGACTTTTAGGAAACTTTTCCTTTGAGAGTCAACATTTCATTTACTGTCCATGTTCATTTAGCCTTTTTTTTTAATCTAAAGCAAATTTGAAAGTTTTCCAAAGAAAAAGTTTTATCAAAAAAAAAATAATAATAAATTTTTCCCTAACTTTCCATTGATCCATTGAGAAATGCCCCACCCAAACTCTTTTATTTTTTTTTGAGATTGTCTGGTCAAGTAAGTAGGTTTTTGTTGGATTTTTGAAAATGACCACCAATCATTGATATTGAGCAAATGAGGACAATAGAAGCAATCAATACCAACAAAAGAGCAATAATTTACAAGTGCTATATTAGTATATTATTATAGCGTTAGCCTATATTTAAATTTCACACAGAAACGTACAGTATTTTGTCCAAGCAATAATAAAAGGACACATTTAATGTATAATTTGTCTTAAATCTCATTTTGTAAAAAAATCGAATCGAATCGTGAAATCAAAATCGTGAATCGGATCGAATCGTGAGTTGAGTGAATCGTTACATCCCTATTGAGAACTAACACACACAACAGCTGCCGTCATTAATATTCTCAGTGGTAATTATGAAGCCTGAGGGAGTGGGTGTGTCTGCACCAGAGGGGCGGAGTCAAGCCCTTATGCAATAATGTATAAGCATTCATGCCATGTGTTCTTTGTGTCTGTTTACACACCAACATACATCTCCTAAGGGACTTCAGCGTCTGTGAAAGTGCACGTACATGTGCTTATTTGTCCGGCGGCTCTTAAAATGCGCTGAACGTGTGAGAGCAGCATTCTTGTCAGTTCAAATATCTGCTTCCCACAAACCCTCAGCTATGCCAATCTGCCAGCCACCCTGGAGACTCAATCCGCACACATACCCACATACACAGAGGACAGAAATAGCCCTGTCACACTAGAGCTTGTTAACATGCTAGATTCAATCAAAGGCGTGACATTTCTGTTGCCATGATGTTTCCCTGAGCCATTATTCTTAGATCTTCATCTCACACCTCATTTGAGTAGACGCATGTGTGTTTGTACATGCTAATGTTTACATGTTGCCGTTTGTGTATTTGTGTGTATCGGTGAGAGAATGCCAAGTGATAACAAGCTCAACTGTCCTACAAGAGAAGAAGATACTTGTAGATTTGCGATGTTACCGCTTTCTTTGCGTTAGATGTGTTAATGGACCGCCAAACCTGTCAAATATACACCTTACTCACCCAGTGTTTATAAAAACGCACTCTCTAGCAGGCTGTGTCACTCTCTCTTCCTGTCTCGAGTGGTTTTTATCTGTTCTCACTCAATCTTTTCCTTTTCCTCCTGTCCTCTTTACACCATTTTCTTGATTTGTTTCGTGTTCTTCCATGACACTTCTGTTCCCCATATCCTTTTCCCTTTACCCTTGATTCCTCTTCTCAGTGTAGGCCCAGATGGAATCACCAAGCATTTTTTCCTCATTTTCTCACTGCATTTTAAAGGAAAATTTACAGAATTTTGTGGAATGGATTTAAATATGGCCTAATGTGTAATACTAAGATTAATAGACATTTATTGGCAGCTGGAAGCCTATCAATAAGGCAAAATATTGAATAAACTAACATGGAAGGGGTGAAAAATGTGTAGAACAGATCTGTCCAGCTCATGTTTTTGTCTTTGCTCCATTTCAGATATTATGTGCGTGTAAATTTACTCGGAATATCAATCACTCATAATTGTCCTATAAGAAGCACCAGGGGATGTTTTATTACCCATCTATCATTGTCTCTCTTTAGTCCAACCTGTGTGTCCATTACTACAGTGTTCCTGTGGAGAACTTGATGATGATGATGATGGTAGTGGTGGTTAGAACACACACACACACACTCTCTCTCTCTCTCTCTCGCTCTCGCTCTCTCTCTCTCTTTTTGTAGTGCCTGTTAAAATGATAAAGAAACTTTAAGTAGACCAGGCAAAACTCAATGATATAAGGTGTGTGCGGTCCAGAATGAACTTTTTGACACCTGCCAGTGGGTAAATATTTCTTAGTGCCCATGAAACTGTATTTTGTATTATATTTTTGGTAAAAACAAATGGTAGTGGCAAACAGTGCAGGTTATTTTTATTCCATATACACTAGTACTCTATTTATACAAATAGTATACACTACACTCTAAAAAATGCTGGGTTAAATATAAACAAAACAAAACAAAACAACCCAACCGCTGGGTCAAAACAACCCAATAGCTGGGTTTGTCCCTTTTTAACCCAGCATTTTTTAGAGTGTACTTGTTCAAAAGTTCGGGGTTGGTACGTTTTTGAAAGAAGCCTCTTATGCTCACAAAAGCTGCATTTATTTGATCAAAAATGCAGCAAAACCAGTAATAAAGTGAAATATTATTACATATTAAAATAAGAGTTTTCTATTGTAGTATATTTTAAAATGTAATTTATTCCTGTGGTGGCAAAGCTGACTTTTTAGCGGCCAGTAGTGTCAGTGTAACATGATCCTTCAGAAATCATTCTAATATGCTGATTTGCTGCTCAAGTAACGTTTGCTTATTATCATCAATGTTGAAAACAGTTGTGCTGCTGAGTAGTTCTGTGGGACTGGAAACCATGATACATTTTTTCAGGACTATTTGATCAGTAGAAAGTTTACAAGAATGGCATTTATTTGAAATACAAAGTGTTTGTGACAATATGTCTTCATTGGCACTTTTGATCAAATTAACATGTGAACATGAACTTCGGATAAATTTGTGGTAGAAGTCGTTAGAAGATGTAAATGGTTCGACAGGTGTTTTCTTTGGTCTGAATAGCTTGTGTCACTTACATTTATATATGTTATATTTACTTACTAAAGCCAATATTTACTGCTTTGAAAGTATTATGGGTGTGTTTGAAAGAGGTTATTGTGTGTCAGCGATGATGCATTATAAGATCATTTCTGCTATGACTACTCTTCTGTAGTTAGCAGAGATGCTGAGAGAATATTCTTGTCAGTTCAGCTGTCAGCTGTGTGTCACTTCCTCAGAGAGAGCACCCTCATCATCAGCAGGATATAGCTGGGCTATTACTGAGAAATAACTATCATGTTATGCTCACTAGAGGTAGATAGAGAACTTCCAGCCTGCATGTGTGGGAACAAAGTCACCTGAGATATGTGTTACAGTAATTTTACCACAATAAATCCTGTAAACGTGGTAAATCACCATAAAATGCATAACCTTAAAAAATTTATTTTTAAAAATAAATTAATACTTTTATTCAGCAAGTTTGCATTAAATTATTCAGTGACAGTAAATACATGTATAATGTTGCAAAACAGTCTGTTTCAAATAATTCCTGTTCTTTAGAGATTTCTATTAATCAAAGAATCCTGAAAAAAATTTATCACAGTCTACTCAAAAATGGGAGCTCAACTGATAATAATAAGAAATGTTACCTGAGCACCAAGTCAGCATATTAAAATGATTTCTAAAGGATCAAGTGAAACTGAAGACTGGAGTAATAGCTGCTGAACATTCAGCTTTGCATCACAGGGATAAATTAGTTATTTTAAATTGTAATAATATTTCCCAATTTTACTGTATTTCTGATCAAAATACAGTAAGCATAAAAAACATCTTTCAAAAACATAAAAAATTACGACTTCAAAAATGTGAATGGTAGTGTATTTCTTTAAAGGGGTCATATGATGTTGCTAAAAAGAACATTATTTTGTGTATTTGGTGTAATGAAATGTGTTTATGCGGTTTAAGGTTAAAAAAACACATTATTTTCCACATACTGTACATTATTGTTTCTCCTCTATGCCCCGCCTTTCTGAAACGCGTC
>NW_015626033.1:2076368-2080624 GCF_001515625.1 Sinocyclocheilus rhinocerous | reverse complement strand
CTTTATTTATTTACTTTTTAGCCTCTTATTTTATTTTTTATTTATTTATTTTATTTAGTCTTTATTGCCCACATTATTTTCTAAATTTCTACATTTACTTCACCTTATTTTTAACAATCATGCTAATAAAGCTTTGTTGATAGATAGATAGATAGATAGACAAACCATCATATAATCTTTATTTACTTTTTAGCCTCTTATTTTATTTTTTATTTATTTATTTTATTTAGTCTTTATTGCCCACATTATTTTCTAAATTTCTACATTTACTTCACCTTATTTTTAACAATCATGCTAATAAAGCTTTGTTGATAGATAGATAGATAGATAGATCAACAAACCATCATCTCCTTTCCATATGTTCAGTCTGTATCTCTGTCTCACTGATTCTGTCTTTTTCACACTGATTTTCACACATGCTTTGTCACCCAAAAGATCCTGCATTCACACACGTGCACACACACACACACACACACACACACACGTACGCACACATACACGCACGTAAAGAACTCTAGTACACATTCACACTCAGCTTCTCTCCTTGTTTCGACAAAATGTCTTTCATTTTTTCCCCTCTCTGTGTGTGTGACAGGGAATGACAGGCTATGTTTTTGACTGGTGATTTTCTGTAGCAATCGATGCCATATAGAGGTAGTGTGGAAAAAGAGAAACACAATTGCTTATCGACAGAGAAGTCAAAGTCTGAAAAAGAGTGACGTAGGTATGTGGGGGCGTGTTAGAACGAGCCGTTTTAGGTAGGCGTGGCTGACTCTTAACTTTTATAAAGAATATCTCTTTGGATTTGAGACTTTAGTCTTTGAAACTTTACAGATCTTCTTTATGCACCAAGAGCTTGTAACACTCCAAAGAGAAAGGAAAAACTGAAATCGCATCATATGACCCCTTTAAAAAAATAGCAAAAGAATAAAAACCAAAGTTCAGTATATAATTATATTTATTAATAACAATAAGCACAAACACAGTTCTTCTGCCAAACAATGTTGGGCATTAAATTAACCATAGGCTGATTAAAGTTGCCAGGCAACGTGATGCATTAATAGATTATTGAACGAACGTGAGAGAACAGGTGTCTGTAAATCAACAGTTTTCCGCCTCATCCAATCAGACACAATCACAAGAACAGGATATTGTTGTCAGTTAAGATGAATCATAACAGGTTGGTGTAGCACAGGTTATATCAAACACTTGCTGATGAGTCAGTAACACTAGCTGTTTGCTCTGCAAATTACTGTAAAGTGGTAATTATTTTTAAAATTGTAGAATGTGTTTTTCTACCTGTTTTGTGTTAAGTGCTATAACATGGGTTTGAACAGAATATCTTAAAGGAGAAGTTCACACTCATGTCGTTTCAAACCTGTCTGGCTTTCTTTCTGATGTGGAACCTAAAAGATATTTTGAGGGGGGTGAGCTATCCCTTTAAATGGTCTGTCTATACCATTTCAAATCCTCATTATATTTCTGTCAATAAAAATACTAATAAGTAAGTAGTGAAAACCACTTTAGGGCAGAAGATTTGAGCACTCTAGTACTTACGGTCTCTGTGGGCAGGTTTTTACCACTCATTTTCACCGCTTGAGGTCTGACTGTTGAGAAATGTTGATTCTCAGCATTGATGAAATCCAGATCCTCTAGTTTTCAAAGCATCATTATAAGAGCTGCAAAGTTGAGGGTAAAGCTGTAGTCAGTATATATTATGTGGACGGTAATGACAGCCTTTGTAAGCTAATGATAAAGTGTGACTCCCATGACTGCAGAGTCAGACTTTCTGGAGCTAGCAAAATTACACTGTCTGACACCCTCTGTGGCTTCGTCGCCATTCTTTTGTGTATAATTGTGACTTGCATTGTTCGTTTGTGTGTGAGAGAGACAAGACAGGTCCAGGAACATTTTTGATTTTAGGCCATATCATTGTTAGCCATGTGTTTGTTTGTGTGTGCGACTGTGCGTTGTCCCTTTGAGCATTTCTGTTTCTCTTCCATTGCAATCTTAACTCCAGAATCGCTTCACACACATCCCAAAGTGCAGCTGCCTCTGCTTTGGACGCTGTCTTGTTTTTATGTTCATGAGTGTGTGTGGTTGTTTGCACATACATGTGCATGTTTACACCCTTCTCAGAGACTGAGATCTGGGAGGCTTTGGTCCCGGCTGTGTCTTGTCTATCATTACCGTGATAAAAGACCTGCAGTCGGGGGCCTCTTAAGAGCTTCCCTCTTTTTAGGAGTGCCAGGACCATTCCAGCTAAATTGTAAAAAACTAATATATATATATATATATATATATATATATATAATCTTTATTTACTTTTTAGCCTCTTATTTTATTTTTTATTTATTTATTTTATTTAGTCTTTATTGCCCACATTATTTTCTAAATTTCTACATTTACTTCACCTTATTTTTAACAATCATGCTAATAAAGCTTTGTTGATAGATAGATAGATAGATAGATCAACAAACCATCATCTCCTTTCCATATGTTCAGTCTGTATCTCTGTCTCACTGATTCTGTCTTTTTCACACTGATTTTCACACATGCTTTGTCACCCAAAAGATCCTGCATTCACACACGTGCACACACACACACACACACACACCCACACGTACGCACACATACACGCACGTAAAGAACTCTAGTACACATTCACACTCAGCTTCTCTCCTTGTTTCGACAAAATGTCTTTCATTTTTTCCCCTCTCTGTGTGTGTGACAGGGAATGACAGGCTATGTTTTTGACTGGTGATTTTCTGTAGCAATCGATGCCATATAGAGGTAGTGTGGAAAAAGAGAAACACAATTGCTTATCGACAGAGAAGTCAAAGTCTGAAAAAGACAAGCTGACAGCTGTCGGAGGAGAGAGCGACACAAAAGGAGGAAAGGAGAAAAGGGAAGAGAGAGAAAATAGAGATGCAGAGTTAGTCATTGGCACAATACACTTTCATGTCTTGAAAGGGAGAGCGATATTTGTGAAAGTGCTGAAACGATTGAATCTCTCTGTTAACAAAGCATTATTATTTTTTATGCTTTTTTATGACGTGAAGAGTTTATAATGGTGACAATTTTGTGAACACCATCCTCTGAGATATTGCTTGAAATGTCAAGAGGATGCTTTGTGTAGTCTGTGACTATGAGTAATAGATAGAACACTTTTTTTATTTAACTTTTGATCTTATTTTGTCTTTTATTTTAACTGTTTTATTTTTATTTTTATTTTAATATTTCATTATTTTTATTTTTTATATATTTTTTATTTTAATCTGTACTTTAAGTATATATATATTGGCAATATTGGTTAGATACGTGAGTGTGTGTCTTAATGTTTGTTTTTTTCTTCGCTGTGAGCTTGCAGAAAGGACGTAGCTGTCACAAAATGACACAAAGTTGGACTGACACTTTCAGCTATAGGACGTTCTAGTGGCCTTCCAGCCACTGACCTATCTGATGTGTGTGTGGGTAAATTAGATTTTATTGTGTGTAACACACACAGTAACATTACACAGGGCTTTGCCTATTTGTAAAATCTCAAGTTTCTTTGTAATAAATTTTGAGACATTTTCATTTGACTATATTAGGGTGATTCTCACGAATTCTTAGTTTCAAAGATTTCAAATATGAAATTTTTAAAAATGTTTGTATCAACAAATTTCCTTTTAAAGCATTAAGAGCAAGGTCTGAAGTGTTGGTGACCATAAATGTAAAAAAGTTTTAGTGACAATTTAACACCTTTTTGATAGGGATGCTCCGATCGATCGGCCGGAGATCGGTATCGGCCGATAATAATATTTTATGACTCGATCGGTACTCACCAACTTGGCCGACCTCAGGAACCGATTGCGATTTGATGACATCAACGCGTGACAACGTACATGATGCGTGGGGACATAAATGATTTGGCGCCGCAGTCATGTCATCGCTGGTGTGGAAATGCTATGACGTTTCGAGAAAAAATGAAAAATTTGCTGTTTGTCGTGTATGTTTTGCATGATTCATCTACACAGCAGATTCAGTGACGTTAGAGCTGATCTGCGCCTCACTGCATGCGTCTGCGGCGCGTTACGGCTCCACGGCCACCGGAGCTGATCGTGGCCGCTCTAGTCAGTGCTTGTGTTTATCAGCCAGCCGCGGCACGTTTCTGAAGCGGCTCTCCGCGCTGCTTGGTTAAAAATAGTCTTTTGTGAGTTGTCACAGCGTGGGGACGGGACAAAAACAGGTTTCCCCAGTAACAGCTGTACACA
>NW_015626033.1:2029036-2076358 GCF_001515625.1 Sinocyclocheilus rhinocerous | reverse complement strand
TGAACGGCCTCCGTGGCCGTGACAAGACAGTCTGTGAGTTCGTGAACGGCCTCTGTGGCCGTGACAGGGCAGACAGTGAGTTCGTGAACGGCTTCCGTGGCCGTGACAAGACAGTCTGTGAGTTTGTGAACGGCCTCTGTGGCCGTGACAGGGCAGACAGTGAGTTCATGAACAGCCTCTGTGGCCGTGACAGGAAAAGCAAAGAGTTCAGAAGCCTAACGGTGCCACCTCTGGAGGTTCTGCAGCGGAAGCCGCCATCTCTGGAGGTTCTGCAGCAGACGCTGTCACCTCTGGAGGTTCTGCAGCGGATGCCGCTACCTCTGAGACAGACTCGTGGACAGCAGAGGCCTCTGGGGCGGACTCGTGGACAGGACAGGCCTCTTGAGTGCAGTGTGCAGCCCACACGCTCAAAATAGCGACCGCCATTACGGGCAGTGCAGAAGACAGTGGGATGCCTGGCGGGCTAGAGAGCGTAGGGACCACTGGAATGTCAGCCACTCGCACTGTCATCAGTGGTGGGTCCATCACACTAGCAATCAGTCTTTTCAGTCCTTGCCCAAGCTCCGCATTCGCAGGAGCTTGGGTACTATAGCCCCCCCCCCAAAAAAAATCCTTAGGGGAAATCTTGGAGATAGTCGTGACGTGGAGAGGCTCAGGCATGGCGGCCATCGAGGCCGGGGACTCAGGCGTGGCGGCCATCTTGGCCGGGGACTCAGGCGTGGCGGCCATCTTGGCCAGTGAACTCAGGCGTGGGCAGCCATCTTGTGACGAGGCCCAGGCGTGGCGGCCATCTTGGCCGGGGAATCAGGCGTGGCGGCCATCTTGGCCGGCGTAGCAGGCTTAACGTGAGCAGACTCTGAAATGGCGGTCATGTTATGATGAGACTCAGGAGTGGCGGCCATCTTGGCCGGGGACTCAGGCGTGGCGTGAGCAGACTCTGAAATGGTGGCCATGATGGGATGAGGCTCTGAAATGGTGGCCATGTCGTGTTGAGACTCGAGACTCGAGATTAGCTGCGACGTGACGAGACTATGATGTGAGCAGGCTCTGGCTTGGCAGACGTGACGTGAAGAGGACTTGGCGTAGCAGACATGACGTGAGCAAGCTCTGGCTTGGCTGACATGACGTGAAGAGGACTTGGCGTAGCAGGCATGACGTGAGCAAGCCCTGGGGTAGCAGACATGATGTTAGCAGACTCTGGCTTGGCAGACATGATGTGATCAGGCTTTGACTTAGTAGACATAACATGAGTATACTTTGACTTAACTGGCAAGAGAACCAATTTATGAATGTGTAATGTCTGACCAAATAATTAAAATGCTAATTATGCAAGAAAACCTTGGTCATCTGAACAACTTATTTAGACTTTATTTATTTAATGAGTAGATTATGCACACATTTTAATAAACCTAAATCAGTTTTTTGTAATAAGTAAATACCTGCTGGCGTATTTATGGACTTGACTTGACATGAACAGACTTGACGAGGCATAAACAGACTATACTCACCGACAGTGGGTTACAACATCAATACACGACGAGGCACAATGGGAACATGAGGGCTATTTGTATCAAACAAAGAGGGTCACATGACATGAACAAACAAATGGGAAACAAGACACATGACCTAGACAACCAATCAGAACATGACACAATGAACAAGAGAACCAATTTATGAATGTGTAATGTCTGACCAAATAATTAAAATGCTAATTATGCAAGAAAACCTTGGTCATCTGAACAACTTATTTAGACTTTATTTATTTAATGAGTAGATTATGCACACATTTTAATAAACCTAAATCAGTTTTTTGTAATAAGTAAATACCTGCTGGCGTATTTATGTAATATGAAGAAATGGTCACTGAACGAATCTGAACGAATCATTTTGGTGAACAAACTGAAAATGAACGAATCTCTTGAAAGAATCAAAATTTCCACCACTACTGATAAACAAACACAGACCGGAAGTTAACTTTGTCCCAGGCGCGTGCGCCCATTGAAACCGTCTATATAAAGCTTGAAGCATCAGAATCGGCAAGCAAGAAATCGGTACTCAGTATCGGCTGCAAAAATCCTGATCGGAGCATCCCTACTTTTTGAACATATTTTCCAAAACAAGTCCTTAAGAATCTTATTATCGCAACACTCTGAAAACGTCAATGCCATAGGGAAAGCTAAAGCTAAAATATATTTTTAAATTAACATTTTTATTTGATTTTCAATGATTTCTCTCGTTACCACAACACCTTCTGCAATTTGCAACCTAATATTTTTTTTATTATTTTATTGAAAACTGACATATTTTCAAAATGATGTGGCAAATCTGAAAGAACATAATGTATAGATTCTGCACATACATTTAAAAGCAAACTACTTTTTTTCAATTTATTAAATAAATATTAAAAGAACACGTTGCGGTAATGATGCATAGGTTACGGAAATGACCTTGATGATTTCGGTAATGATAATAGGCATATTAAGAATGAAGTAAAGTTAAAAAAAATAAAAAAATGTATGTAGAAAATAAATTAGATAATATTGGCATAATCATGGATTTATTTCGCAGTGCTTCAAAAATACATAACATATAGGATAAAAACACCAGGGGCCATTTTCACAAAATATTTTAAGACTAAAAGTAGCTCCGAACTCCTAATTTTTAGGATTCCTAGATTTTTGCTCTAAGAGTATTTCCCAAAGCGTTTTTTATTTAAAAATCAGCTCGTAAATCTGTGAAAAGTTAGTGGTAGTCAAGAGGACTCCTAAGTCACGAAGACCAAGTCATAAGCAATCCTAAAATGGCTGTTTCCAGCAATCCGCCTCTGAACATAAATGTTTTAGAAACATTTCACAATAATTTCCCTTAAATTTAATTATGTCCTTCTTTTCATGCACAAGTTGGGCAAGAAGTAACACCTGTTCTTGAGCCCAGTCTGGATTTCTTTTACCTTTGTACAAAGTCTTACTATCATATCCACCATGATAATTCTAGTCTGTTAGTTAAAAGGCTGCTTATATATATATATATATATATAACAGTTATTTATAAGATGCAGACATGTTGAGGCTGACAATTAGCTGAACATGTGCTTGTTTAATTAGTGACACTTAGCCTATATTTTAAAAACTTTATTTGAATATTGCAACATTTGTTATTTTGAAATCTTTATTTGATTATGGCAACATGATACCTCATTCTACAATATTTCTATTATAAAATGACTAACAGAGACCCATCCCATATCAGCCAATCACTGTGGTTGTAGTTAGTAAGCATGTTGACATCATCCATACCAACAAGGTCATCCTCACCCTTTCTCTTAGCTTAAGATTTCTCCCCACTCCTTAGTAAAATTTAGTCTCAGCTACTTTGTGAATAGGTTTTAAGAGAAAACTCTTACCTAATAACTTTTACTGCTGTTAAGGAGAACTCTTAGTGGTAAGATAAAATGTTTTGTGAATACGGCCTAATGAGAAGTTTTTATAAACCTGTTGTGAGCAAAGCAGCTTTAAGGGCACCCTGTGGTTTTCCACAAAAATAAAAGCTTAATAGATTAATGTTAGAAAATGAAGAAGACATTAATATTAGTATTGTCATTTTAGTTTTATTATTAAAAAATTCTTCACATACATTATTACAAAGTAATAGGTTTCTTGTTTTGTTTAATATTTTATGTAATAATCATATAATTATGTAATAATTATAATTATTATTTAATAGTCATTGACAGTGGGAATGCAGTCTATGATAACTGGATTTTTTTCTTTATGGCTACTGAAAGAGTTGGATCTTGTGAAGAGTACACCCAAGTGTGAACATCTAAAGTTTTTCCAACATCGTTCAGTCCTAAAATGATGGTTCACAATATATATTTTTTTTCCATAAAGATGTTCTCCTTCAAAATAACCCTAACCATTCTATAATAATTCTTTCCAAATTAGAATTTAAAATTGCTGCATTTTTTCATATTAAAATACACTGCCATTCAAAAGTTTAGGATCAGTACAATTTGTTAAAGTTTGTTAAAGAAGCCTCTTCTGCTCATCAAGGCGGCATTTATTTGATCAAAACTACAGTAAAAACTGTAATATTATGAAATATTATTACAATTTAAAGTGACTGTTTTCTATTTTAATATACTTAAAAACATAATTTTATTCCTGTGGTGTCAAAGCTGAATTTTCAGCATCATTACTCCAGTTTTCAGTGTCACATGATCCTTCAGAAATTATTCTAATATGATGATTTATTATCAATGTCGAGAACAGTTGTGCTGCTTAATATTTTTTGGGAAATTGTGACACTTTTTTTACAGGTACAGGAAAAAAACAATAATTATATAAATAACTATAAAGTCTTAAAAACTATTCTAAATTTAAGACAATAGTAGAGTCCACATCACAATGATAACGGCATAGAGAAACAATATCAATGGAATCACTTTCAGAAAGATTTTTTCCAGCTCATGATCAATAGAACCTTTGATAGCCAATCAGAATCCACCTGAATTTAAAGAGCACAAACATTTAAAACAGCAACTGCAGTGCATGCTTACAATGAACATAACATAATTGTCTGTTGGTGTGTGTGGACACTAATATTGTTATTGTTATAGTTATCAAATAGTTATCGTTCTTAGTGTGAAACGGGTTTTTAGGGCCCAATGTCCTTACTAATAGAAAAATATTTTAACAACTGACTTGTAAGAACATTTTATGTCCTCAGTTAAAAATATTAAAAAAAAAATATTTTAATATTTAAAGGGTTAGTTCACCCAAAAATTAAAATTATGTCTTTCATTACTCACCCTCATGTCGTTCCAAACCCGTAAGACCTTCGTTCATCTTCGGAACACAAATTAAGATATTTTTGATTTAAATCTGAGAGCTCTCTGACCCTCCCATAGACAGCAACACAACTGCAATGTTCGCAGGTCCAGAAACATAGCAAGGACATCGGTAAAATAGTCCATGTGACATCAGTGGTTCAGTCGTAATTTTACGAAGTTACAACAATACTTTTTGTGCGCAAAGAAAACAGTAATAACATAATTTATTCAACAATTTTTCTCCCTGACTTACCGTCTTCCGCCATTTTGGAGAGTACCCCAGAACATAATCAACGTAATAAGCGGTTGAATCACTGATGTCACATGGACTGTTTTACCGATGTCCTTACTACGTTTCTGGACCTGCGAACATTACAGTTGCTGTACTGTCTATGGAGGGTCAGAGAGCTCTCAGATTTCATCAAAAATATCTTAATTTGTGTTCCGAAGATAAACGGTCTTATGGGTTTGGAATGACATGAGGGTGAGTAATTAATGACAAAATTTTCATTTTTGGGTGAACTAACACTTTAAATGTAATGATTTGCACAGGCTTCTATGAGGGTTAGGTATCAGGTTAAGACATAGAAAATATCATAAACCTGACATAAAACAGTGGAAGCCTATGAGTGGTCTCACTAATATAGTGAAACAAACCTGTGTATGTGAACTACCTGTAGTTTTACCTGCTTTGTGAGGACTAAATGTCTGCATAATGTAGTGTGTATTCAGGTTTCTCTCCCCTTAAATCAAATGGCTAAATAAACATACAGTGATTATTAAAAATGTAAAATGTAAAAATTTAGATTTTTTTTTCTGTGAGGGTTGTGTTTAGGGGTGGGGTTAGGGGATAGAAAATACTGTAGCTCAGTATAAAAATCATTACACCTATAGAAATTCCTCATAATGATAGATGTACCAACATTTGTGCAAGCTTCCCAACACTGTAGACTGTTTTTGCTAATTACTCTTGCTGTAAACTCCAACCCATAATGTCTCTTTCCTTCCTGGGAGTTGGTGGGTTGGTGTAAACATTTTCTCTGAAATTTGTCACCCTAGCCTTTGCTTAAGCTTTTTTGTTATTAAATAATATTTAAATTAATAACTCATTATATACATTTAAAAATAGTCTGTATGATGAAATTCTCATTACTTAAAAAGAAGTTCTCTCTACCGCAACTTGCCTTAAATTGTTGCAGTAAGTGAGAATGGTGTTGCGGAGGATGAGGTGCCGTAGCATGTTTTGCTAACAACCGAGAAGCCATGATGATTTAGCCAATTTTTTACTCAATGTATATAATCAGACATTAATTAAATATATTTTCATAGAAAATTGTTAATCTAATATTTTTCTAAATGTGGAAAATTGCCCGTTTCGGTAATGATAATCAATTTGTCGGGTACACATTCTGACAAGAGAATTTTTAACTTTTAACTGGAACAATATGAAGAGATCTGCCTACCTGGTAGCTATTTTGAAGGTTCTGCCACATGTGTTGCTTAATTTTAGATCAAGATTTATTTTTAAAAAATGTGTGTGTAAATGCCCTCAAAAAA
The DNA here is from genome assembly GCF_001515625.1 of Sinocyclocheilus rhinocerous. Lineage (NCBI taxonomy): Eukaryota > Metazoa > Chordata > Actinopteri > Cypriniformes > Cyprinidae > Sinocyclocheilus > Sinocyclocheilus rhinocerous. The sequence goes on along the minus strand of NW_015626033.1, from coordinate 2,069,970 downwards.
TGTTGCGGAGGATGAGAACATCAATCCTGGAGGACCTGGACACTTAATTTTTCCACTATTGTATCATTATTATTATACATGAATATTCAGTGTCATTTTTCTGTCATGTGAAAACATCTAGCAGAATATCCATCCATGGAGTCCAACCTGCTTCAGGATATGAATGAGAACTAAATTATGTTCCTGCACTGCAGCAAGATAAGCTGTGCCGTCAGAAATATTTTAGTCACATCATTACAATGCCAGTTGATGACAGTTGTATGTGCGTGATAATTAAACTCAAGCAGTGCCTTCAACCATGAGAGCCTTTGCAGTTTAATGGGTGAACTCTCCCCTGTCACGGCCAAAAGGAGGTGTCATCTCCATCGGAGTCGTGTTTTTGTTTGTAATTGCCTTTGTTGTCATTTGTGATTACGCCTGTCAATGAAACGCCTGGGATGAATTTTTAGGCTTGACATTGACTATTATTTCGATATTGCAGACTGGGGAAGAATAGAATATTGCAGACTGGGGAAGAATAGAAATTGAAAACAAATGTAGTGCATTGAACTGGGGGGAAAAACCCAAGGATGATTACTTATCAGAACACATGCTTTCAAGCACATTATCACTCTAGTATAATTAAGGTTAGTAACCCCCCCCCAACAAAAATGGTCAGCTCTGAGAAGTGTGTGCTACAAATCATAGAAAGTGCAAACCAACAACTCTCCCGTTTTGCCCCACGGCGCTGGTGTCTACAGACCTCATTTTCACTCTGTAGTCAATAGCCTGTGTAGCTTTTAATGCTTGAAAGGTTAACAGCATCGTCGTGTTGGAGGTGACAGGGCCTGGGTGCGGAGCCGTGAAACACGCAGGCCCCTGGATGAGCTCTGTGTTGGGAGGGATCTGTCACTAGGAAAATGTCAGGGGGATAATGTGTGATCACTGGGCGTTTCAAAGGAAGGTCAAGCTCCCCCACTTTCATCTTGGCTCTGTGTGGACTTCCCAGGGATGCTTTACTGAGCAAATGCTGTATTACTAGAGTACACTTGTCAGGGACCGAGTCTTTCTCAACACACACCGACTGTCTCACCATTACCCCTCAGGCCAAACTAATTTGCTGTGACAGATACATGCTTGTGAATAAACTGTACACATGTTCTTACCTCTCTGCCTCTGTTTTTGTAGATGGCAGCGATTACAGCGAAGTTCTCCCGGACTCATTTCCGTCTGCCCCGGCCGAACCGTTGCCGGAATTCCAGAGCGAGCCAGAGGATGCCTTCATAGTGAAAAACAGACCTGTCAAACTTTCCTGCAAGGCTGCGCCGGCCACGCAGATATACTTCAAATGCAATGGAGAATGGGTGAACCAGAACGACCATGTGACCAAGGAGAGTCTGGACCCTATCACAGGTAAAGTGTGCCATATGGACAAAAAGTATGTGGACATTGATATGGGCTTGTACTATACTGGGGCGTTAAGACCCACACAGACCACAGGGTGAGCACCCCCTGCTGGCCTCACTTACACCCCTTTCAACAGCAACCTAGTTTTCCCAGGAGGTCTCCCATCCAGGTATTGACCAGGCTTAACCCTGCTTAGCTTCAGTGGGCAACCAGTCTTGGGCTGCAGGGTGATATGGCTGTGGCTTATATGACTTGTAAAACCATAGACATTAATAGGCAGTTAGAGGTTATAATTCATCTCAAACGTGTCTATTGGAGTATAGGTCTTGGCTTGGTAAAGTTTCTATGTACTGTAGAATAGGTTACACTTCTGAGATTGATTCCTGAATGTTGACAGTTGAGTCGATCCCATTCATTTTCTCCACTGGGGAATTGATTTTGAACGAACGTACTGTATAAACCTTTAAAGACAAACGTACTGTGTGCTACGTAACCAATGGTATATGCTTTTGCTGAAGCCATCAGCTCACATTATTTCAACTTATTTTTTAAACTGCGTTAAACAGAAACCTAAAACATGAAAGTACAAAGGAATCGCAAAGAATCACAATGAAATCAATCAAATCATGATTAGAGAACACTTTAGCGCCCACTCACTCCCATTCAGTGTGAATGACTGAAATAGTCAAAGCCATTTATTTAGTGTAGCCTACTTTATAGTAGGGCTGGGCGATTTTTCCGATTTTATCGATTAATTCGAATTTAATGATTTGCCACGATTTTATTTTTTAGAAATCGAGGAATCGCGATTTTGAATAGAAATAATACCAAACGTTAGAATTAGACACTTTGAGAATATGCCAGCGATAACAGTAAAGAGAAAAGAATTATCTGACCACATGTCGGTGCACGTGATTAACCACTCACGTGTGACGCGCTCATATCACTAGGAGCCATTTACACAGAATGCACTTGTGTTGACAAAGATGCGACATGGGCAGTGGAATAGGAAAAACATGCAAGAAGATGGGAGTGAACTTTTTTTAACTTGAGCGGCGTGTTTTTAGACTGTCGTTTCATGCATGAGACGCTGCAATTGATGTGAGTGCAACAGTCAAACACATCCATGTTTACATAGAAAAAATGGAATAAAAAACCTGTAACTACTGTATGTCTGATATTTCATGTTTGCATCATGGTGACAGGCTGAAAAGCTGCTGTTGTTTTTATAGAACATTTATAGATAATAATCTATAATTATAATCTATAATGTTATATCTTCAATCATTTTGAATTTGAATTACCTTGACTTTTGAGATTTTTTTAAAAGCATTTTCCTCGTATTATTTCTGAACATGTAATATGTATAAGACAAGTTTGTACAAGATGTAGTTGTAGTTTATGCATCTTTTCTGCAAAGATACTTAAGTGATTTGTTTAACATTTACATCATGTTGATAACTTCGTGTGCTGCACTTGGAATAGAATTTTCTTTAAATAGAAGGTTAATAAAGAACAAGTTAACTTGAATCATGTTGTAGTTTCATTTTTAAGTTGACTAGTTAAAAATCGTAAAAAATCAAGAATCGGTCAAACATTCTGAAAAAATTTAGATTAAAATTTTTTGCCAAATCGCCCAGCCCTAATTTATAGTATGCTTGTGTAGGAGTGAACACAGCTATGTTCAAAAGATCTTTGAGGGAACTGAATCATAAAAATAGTTAAACTCTTTGTCTGCTCCAATGAATTTAAATGTAAATATGTTGACTGACAATTGCACCATTGGTATAATCAGAATAATCAAACTTATTTTTATTCAGAACTTTTATTTATGTATTATCAATATATGTATTAATTTAAACAATTTCATGAAATTTTTATGTAATGTTTATTCATTTTATTATTTTATATTATTAATATATTATTTATGTTGTTTATCCATTTATATTTATATTGTGTTGCATATTCATTATATTTGTACATTTTTATTTTTGAATATTTTGTTATATTTGCTAAATACATCAACGAAAATATATTGTTTTAAATTAAAAAGCACAGTCTGGGGCTTGCAATTTGACTACTTCTGTCAGAATGATTAAGTGATGCATACATTTAAAACTTGATTGATATATTCCTGTTTTTTTTCCTGTCTTAGGTCTAGTAGTGAGAGAAGTAGATATCTCTGTCTCCCGGACGCAGGTAGAGGAGTTGTTTGGACTGGAGGATTATTGGTGCCAGTGTGTTGCCTGGAGCTCGGCAGGCACCACAAAGAGCCGGCGGGCTTACGTCCGCATCGCCTGTGAGTTTGTGTTCAGCAGCTTATGTGATCTGTTGGTGTGACATGCCTTCTTAGGCAGGCACTCTGCATTTAAAAGACAGAACCTGAAGAGAAACCTAGTATTCTGACTGCAGAACACTCACTATTTTTGCTTGTGCTATTTTAATCCATAACACATGAATTTTTTTTGCTTAGAATTTAAAAAAAATGGAAACACTTAGATTTTTTTTTTGGTGTTTTGGTTTAAACAAATATTTCTGTGTTTATCAGACCTAAGGAAGAACTTTGAACAGGAGCCACTTGGCAGAGAAGTGCGTCTGGAGCAGGAAGTCTTGTTGCAGTGTCGTCCACCAGAGGGCATCCCGCCTGCTGAGGTGCCATATCGCCTTCCTATCCTTTCTGTTATTGTTTCAACCTCCAACTGGGTTTTTCCTCAGTTTTTTTTCATGCAAAATAACAAACAAACAATCTTTGATTCCTTGAGGTTTCAGTGAAACCTGTGAGCGGCGGTACTTTAATATCGCAGGCTTTGATAAAACTTTCAACCACGCAGGATATTTTACACAGTTTATTTTCATTCAGATACACCTTTTTTTGTATTCAGAACATGCCTGGTGCATTTTAATTTTCTGTTCAAATGGTTTTAAGTGCAGTTTTGGTCCTGATTCACATCATTCTACTTCAAACTGACTGGATTGATTTCTTATAATGCCACAGGTGGACTGGCTGAAGAACGAAGAGCTCATTGACCCGGCGCTGGATTCTAACTTTCTAATTACCATCGACCATGACCTAATCATCAAGCAGGCTCGACTCTCTGACACGGCTAACTACACCTGCGTGGCTCGCAATGTGGTCGCTAAGCGACGTAGCAGCACTGCCACACTCATCGTCTACGGTAACCACTTGACCAATCAGAATCCCTGCAGTGATCCGAATCGTTGAATGAAACTGTCAAGGGAAATTTCGCTAGACAAAAGAAAACTAGAATCACCCCTAGTGTTTATGAATATTTATTACACGGCTTTCTGAAATACTCACTCCTTATTGGTCAGTTTCACCATTTTGCAGTCTATAATGATCATTTAACATTTGACCAGTGAAAGTTTCATGTTTTTTGTATTACTTTGCACTCTTTTTATTTAATTGTAATTTAATGTATGTAATTTAAATAGCTCAAATATATTCATTACCATTCAAAAGTTTGGGGTCAATTTTTTTTTTTTTATTGCAAGAAACCATTTTTATTCAGTAAGGATGCATTAAACATATCAAGACATTTATAATGTTATAAAATATTTATTTTTCAATGATAACATACATCCTTGGATGCTTTTCCTTCAGTCATTTTGCAATGACTGGAGCCCTTGGCCAGGAGTTTGTGTCATCAGATGGTTACCAACGATCCTGAAGTGTTTCGACCCTTAACCAAAACACTCTCCTGTTGGTGGGTCAGCACTGGTGGCCAACCACTACTCACTCCCTCCTGGCTGCTAGCTCATCTCCTCCTTCCTGCTCCAAATCCAACAAGAGGCTCTCTCTGCTGCCTCCTCCAGTCTTCGCACTGCCCTCTTTCTCTCAGTCCCCCTCAGTCCAGTGTCTGTCATCAGCTTCCAGGCTGATTGGGCGGGGAAGCCCCTGCATTCCACCTCAACTGGGTACAACCATGTCTGCCAACCTTTGTCCCTGCAGTCCCGCACCAGATCTTTATAGTGTTCAGACTTCCTTTCAAATGCCTCCTCCATCTGGGAACTGAAGCCTTCTCTTCAGGTCTACCCTAAACTCCCATGCTTGGGCAGACTGCAGGAGACCTACCCTGGTCTTATTGGGCCCTGGTGGCTTTGTCCCCTCCTTGACGAATGTTATACCAGGTGGCGGCTTACTCTTATGTTGACATTTCCTGGTTCTCTCCTGCTCTAGGATGTCAGCTAGCACAGTCAGTACTTTGTCAGGGCGCCATCTGTATCTGCCCTGGGCAAGCGTGGTCTTACATCCTGTCAAGATGTGTGCCATCGTTCCCTTTTGCCTGCAGAGCTTACATGTTGGGTCGTCCCTCATCCCCCATCTGTGTAGGTTCACAGGGGTTGGAAGGGTGTCATAGACGGCCCTAAGCAAAAAGGAGATCCGGTATGGCTCGAGCCTCCAAAGGTCAGTCCATGTCACCTTCCTCTTGGGGAGATCCCACCTTGTCCAGGCTCCCTGGAATCCTAGCTCCACAATCTTTGCCTTCCTCCGCTCTTCCTCTAGGTCCCTTATTTCTGCCTGGACCATGGCTCTTCTCTCCACAGGGTTGGCTTTCCCCCACCTTTGGAAGCGGGTCATTCCTAGGCCTTGCCTTCCCATGCATGGTGCTCCTATGATATCTTTGAGCTTTAAGTTCCCTTCTGCTAGGGCCAGAGATGCTGAGGTCTCCCACTTCCGTCCTGACCTGGTTTTTATTCCAGCTTCTCTGACCTCGTTGTCTCTTGGAACGTCACGAGTATGTGTCACCATACTTGGCCACATGTCACGTCACTTTTTAAAAAAAAATTTTTTTATTATTAATCAAACAATCCAGAAAATATATATATATCATGGTTTTCGTAAAAATATTAAGCATCAACACTGTCGTGATACATTGATAGGAGTATGTATAAATAATTTCTGAAGGATCATGTGACACTGAAGACTGGATTAATAGCTTCTGAAAATTCAGCTTTGACATCACAGGAATAAATGTATATATATATATATATTTATATATATATATTGTAATAATATTATATAATTCTATATTTATAATAACTGTTTTTACTCTATTTATGATCAAATAAATGCATGCTTGGTGAACATAAAACATTAAAAACAAAAACGTTAAAAAATTCTTACCAACCCCAAACTTTAGGAAGGTAGGTTACATAATATTTCTGCACAAAATCTATATTTTATGTTAATTTATTAATTAATTTGGTAAATTGGAAAAATACATTAATTTGGTAATTTTTGCAAATAGAAAAAAAACACTTCAGGATGTTTCAAGGCACTCTCTGCTTTAAATCAGGGTCCTGGTTGTCCTGTAGGATTATGACATGCTGACTGTACATTATCTCTCAAGTTTGATATAATATGCAGTTCTTTTGTACATTGTGTCCTGTTGTATAGCTCAAACTAGTAGTTTATTTTGCATTGCTGCTTGTTTTTCTTTTAATAGTCCAGTGAGTGTATCTAATAGGCTCCATTCTCCTCAGAGCAAACTGCATATCAGTGTTTATGTGGCTCATGTATATGTTTATCTGGCTCTCCTTAGTGAGTGGGGGCTGGTCATCCTGGTCAGAGTGGTCAGAGTGCAATGCTCAATGTGGGCGGGGTTGGCAGCGACGGACACGCAGTTGCACCAATCCAGCACCGCTCAATGGAGGAGCCTTCTGTGACGGCCCACCATTCCAGAGAGTCACCTGCACCACCCTCTGTCCAGGTGAAGACTGACACTTGTCACAATCTTACATGACACACTATATAACAAATTCACATGATCCACTAACAGATTCATGATTCACTGTGTAATTGCTCATTATGTATTTTCCTAGTGGACGGAGGCTGGACTGAGTGGGCCAAGTGGTCAGCGTGTGGGACAGAGTGCACACACTGGAGAAGCCGTGAATGTCAGGCGCCCCCACCCCGTAACGGAGGACGTCACTGCAGCGGCAGCATGATGGAGAGCAAGAACTGCACTGAGGGACTGTGTGCCCGCTGTAAGTCACATGACCAGCATCATCAGTGAAACAATGTCAGCATTAATGAAATGTGACTCTGCCAGTCAAATAATAATTGACTGATATGAACCTGGTCCTTACCAGGATTATTGTAGTTAACTAAAAGTAAAACCATGAAAAAAAACTTTAACTGAAATAAAAAACAAACAACTAAAAGTTATTTAACATTTTAATGAACTTGCTCTCAATTTCATTTAGGTTAACCTGATACATACATATGTATAAATATGTATGTATGTATGTACTGTATATATAAGCAATATACATATATATATATACATAGGTGCTGTCAATCGCAAAAAGTTTTGGTTTACATAATATATGTGTGTATACTGTGTATATTTATTATGTATATATAAATACAAACACATGCATGTATATATTCATGAAAAATATGTTATGTTTGTTAAATATATTTATATATAATATAAAATATAAGAATATAAATATATGCATGTAAATACATATAAATAAATATTTTCAAAATATTTACTGTAAGTGTGTGTATTTATATATGTGTAATTATACACAATACACATACATACAGGCACCCCATATTGACAGAAAAACACAGATTTGTTGACATTTTTGCAGATTTATTAAAAAAGAAAAACTGAAATATCACATGGTCTTAAGTATTCAGACCCTTTGCTGTGACACTCATATATTTAACTCAGGTGCTGTCCATTTGTTCTGATCATCCTTGAGATGGTTCTACACCTTCATTTGAGTCCAGCTGTGTTTGATTATACTGATTGGACTTGATTAGGAAAGCCACACACCTGTCTATATAAGACCTTACAGCTCACAGTGCATGTCAGAGCAAATGAGAATCATGAGGTCAAAGGAATTGCCTGAAGAGCTCAGAGACAGAATTGTGGCAAGGCACAGATCTGGCCAAGGTTACAAAAAACTTTCTGCTGCACTTAAGGTTCCTAAGAGCACGGTGGCCTCCATAATCCTTAAATGGAAGACGTTTGGGATGACCAGAACCCTTCCTAGAGCTGGCCGTCTGGCCAAACTGAGCTATCGGGGGAGAAGAGCCTTGGTGAGAGAGGTAAAGAAGAACCCAAAGATCACTGTGGCTGAGCTCCAGAGATGCAGTCGGGAGATGGGAGAAAGTTGTAGAAAGTCAACCATCACTGCAGCCCTCCACCAGTCGGGGCTTTATGGCAGAGTGGCCCGACGGAAGCCTCTCCTCAGTTCAAGACACATGAAAGCCCGCATGGAGTTTGCTAAAAAAACACCTGAAGGACTCCAAGATGGTGAGAAATAAGATTCTCTGGTCTGATGAGACCAAGATATAACTTTTTGGCCTTAATTCTAAGCGGTATGTGTGGAGAAAACCAGGCACCTGTCCAATACAGTCCCAACAGTGAAGCATGGTGGTGGCAGCATCATGCTGTGGGGGTGTTTTTCAGCTGCAGGGACAGGACGACTGGTTGCAATTGAGGGAAAGATGAATGCGGCCAAGTACAGGGATATCCTGGATGAAAACCTTCTCCAGAGTGCTCAGGACCTCAGACTGGAACTAAGGTTTACCTTCCAACAAGACAATGACCCTAAGCACACAGCTAAAATAATGAAGGAGTGGCTTCACAACAACTCTGTGACTGTTCTTGAATGGCCCAGCCAGAGCCCTGACTTAAACTCAATTGAGCATCTCTGGAGAGACCTAAAAATGGCTGTCCACCAACGTTTACCATCCAACCTGACAGAACTGGAGAGGATCTGCAAGGAGGAATGGCAGAGGATTCCCAAATCCAGGTGTGAAAAACTTGTTGGATCTTTCCCAAAAAGACTCATGGCTGTATTGGATCAAAAGGGTGCTTCTACTAAATACTGGGCAAAGGGTCTGAATACTTAGGACCATGTGATATTTCTGTTTTTCTTTTTTAATAAATCTGCAAAGATGTCAACAATTCTGTGTTTTTCTGTCAATATGGGGTGCTGTGTGTACATTAATGAGGAAAAAAAATTAACTTAAATGATTTTAGCAAATGGCTGCAATATAACAAAGAGTGAAAAATTTAAGGGGGTCTGAATACTTTCCGTACCCACTGTATATTATGTAAACAAAAACTTTTATTTTGGATGCGATTAATCGTTTGACAGCACTAATATATACAGTATATAAGCACACAACAAAATTACTAACTCAATTTAAAATAATGTTACTAAATATTTCTATTTCAAATAAATGCTGTTTTTGAGCTTTTGAACTTTCTATTCATCAGAGAATCCTGAAAAAAAATCATGGCTGATGAAAATTCAGCTTTGCTATCACAGAAATAATTTATATTTTAAAATACATTAAAATGGAGAACAGACATATAAACTTGGTCCTCGCCAAAGATATTATAGTTGGCTCAAATTAAAATGAATACCATTAAACATGTTACTTGAAATAAAATACATGTAACTGAAAAATATATGTAAAAACTATTTCAGCTAGTTGCCAGGGCAGTGTTTCTAATTTTCATTTAGTAAAAAAAAAAAAAACAACCTATCACTGGTCCTCACACCCTCAGCACATGGCTGTGAGCACAGATGGATAAGAGGGTAAACGGTGAAGTATGGGCAGCCAAACAAAATGTACTTTAATACCAGCAAGTGAAGAAACACATCAGCCATGTGATGGTGAGCCAGATTCATCTTGACACTGGGTGCTCATCCCAGAGCTGGTTTTGGAAGAGCACAGCTGACAGCATTGAGTTATCTCAGGAGAACATCAATAGCATGCTCACACACACTCACACTCACATATGCACACACTATTCAGCCAGAACACAGTGCAGACTGGATGTTTTAGTGCGGTCTGTCTGGGCTTAAAGTTGGAGCACAACCCAGATTCAAGCATCAATAATGCAGCATCGAAACACACACACATACATATATATATCTCCTCACAAATTATTCCTCTAGTGCCTACCGTCCCTTGAGAGCTCTAAGATATTTACTTTTGCTCTGCCTGCCATAAACCTACTGTATGATTTCTGAGTTTATGCTTTGATGTTTCATTTGCTGAGTCTTGTATTTGCATTTATGGATTATTTGTTCCACTTTCATTTGCAGTCATCTCTGATCTACGCTCATAACTTTGCTCATCCATCCTCATGTTCATTATTTCTTGTTTTGTCTTTGTTTGTGCCTTTTTTCTAACAGATAAAAAGGTTTCTATTGAACAAGCAACCCATCGTAAGTTTTCCTTTTAATAACAGTGTTTTTATTTGACATCCACTTTTCACCCTCTCTCTCTGTGCATCTGGCTACTTATGTGATTGTGTCTGGGAAACCCAAGGAAAAGTGACTGGAAATATGAATCTATATAGATTCTATATAAGTATGATCATGAAGTACGCGTGTGTGTGTGTGTGTGTACTGTTTCAATCTGTCACTTCTGTCCTGTTCATCTCTGGATATGTAGCATACTGTCCTGCATGATAAAGCAGAACCTCATGAAATGAAGTGAAAACTTCATATGAACTGAGAATATGAAATAGAAGATAGCACCTCACAGTCCATTTTTAAATTATATACAGTCACAAGACTTGTACAGCTTAGGATTTTTTTATGATTATTTATTTATTTATTTATAATTACCATTTCTAATTTTTTATTAATCAGTTAAAGTAATTAAAGCCATTTAAATGTAAAATAAATTAAACACTTATTTTACTCAAAATTCATGAAACGTTTTTGAAACCCAGAAAATGTTATGTATGTACATTTTATTTTATTTTATTTTATTTTATATAATTGTGTAGGATGTCACCATATTTTGAACTGACATGGGACAACTATTTCTGTTATTGGCTGAGAATCTCAAAATAATCAAATATTGGTTGATTTAATTGACTTGGCTTCTATATGGGTTTATATGTTTTTTTGATTACCATTTAGATACTACTTTCAGTCGTAAGAAGTTGTTGGCAAATATAGTTAAAGGGATAGTTCACCCAAAAATGAAAATGTACTCACCCTCATGTCATTCCAAACCTGTATGAGTTTCTTTATTATGTTGAACATAAAAGGAGATATTTTGAAGAATGCTGGTAATCAAAGAGTTTATGGTCCCCATTGGCTTCAGTATTATTTGTTTCCCTATTATGGAAGTCAATGGGAACCAACAACTGTTTTGTTCTTCAAAATTCTTCAAATGACCTTCTTTTATGTTCAACATAAGAAAGAAACTTATACAGGTTTGGAATGACATGAGGGTGAGTGAATGATGACTACATTTTCATTTTTGGGTGAACTATTCCTTTACTGTTGGACATTTTTATAAATTTCAGACTTTTATCTCAGACTCCATGTAATTACTAAAAATGTACAAACGTATTTGTGATTTTACACTGATTCATTCTACATAGCATATGCAATTTATAAACACACACACACACACACAGGAAAATGTGCATAAGCATTCCTGGAAGATGATGTATAATACATATGCAATCTGGGTTCAGAAATAGAGTGCTTTTCGAAGACATTGAAGTTAATGGCTGTGCATCTTACTGGCCCAGAGCGATCAATAGTGTAGCTTACAGTTCAAGTGATGCTAATATTCTGAGACCAATGTGATATTCAGCACTTGAGAGACCAAAAAGTAACACACCTAATTCAGCTTGGTTCCTTTTGCTATAATAAGTTAAGACGGCTGTCAGATTCACTTCTGTCCTGCCACGTGAGTCCTTTTGCCCACTCACACTCTTCACACGCATCTGCTCTCTTCCTCATTTTTTTTCTCCTCTGTGTCTCTTGGGTGCAGAGTCTATGTGATCACCCCTATCTCTCCTAGTCTCCTAAAGCCTTTTTATAGCATACTATGGTATGTAAATATAGTACTTAATTCAGCGATGACTGAATAAAAAAGAGCTAGAGATCAAGAGTCGCAAAGAGAGTCCCACAATGCACTGTTAGATCCACAGCACCCCCAACTGTTCATAGGCTACATGTTTTGGATTTTAGACTTTTATTATTATCCTCAGACCACCCACAATCTGTTTACTAACCACAAAAATAGCAACCACTGTTTGCAATCACTAGTTACAATCTGATTGGCAGGTGCTACGAAACTTCTTTCTTTCTTTTTCTTTCTTTCTTTCTTTCTTTCTTTCTTTGATTATTGGTTACTTACCTATTTATTTAATTATTTATTAAATAAACAGACCATTTTTTAATTATCTACAGGCATGAGGTACTTTTACTTATTTATTTAAATAAACAGTTCATTTTTAAATGACACGTTTTGCAGCAATATGATTATTGTTATTATTGTGAATTTATTATTACTATTTAAATAATTTTTATTATTTATTAAATATCGTATTAATAGCAATTGCTGTCTACATTCACCAGTTACAATCTGATTGGCCAGTACCACGTAACATTCTAGAAATGAAGCAGCTGAAGGAATGCATATAAACCTCCATAAATGACACATAAAAACAAATTAAACTGCGAATGGTCACTTTATGTGTCATTCGAACTGCCATTTTGCAGTGGGCGACTCTTGGCCAGAACAAGCTGCAATGCTTACTTGGCTTTATGTAGATAGCTAAATGTCTGGGTACTAACCTTCTCCTTCCAACCTATTTTCCTTTGACCACACTTTTGTGTTGCATAATGTATTCATTTACATCTGTGATATGTTTGCATATGTGAATAAGTCTGTGCCTGTATGTGTCTCAGCTCTGGGCTCCGGCGCTGGTGTAGCGGTGTACGCAGGGCTGGTGGGGGCTTTGCTGTTGTGTGTGATCCTCGTGCTGTGTGTGGGCATCCTGGTTTATCGTCGGAGCTGCCGCCATCTTCACGGTGAAATCACCGATTCGTCCTCGGCCCTTACTGCTGCCTTCCACCCTGGCAACTACAAACCTCCACGACAGGGTGAGACATCCGTGTACACTCCTAATATAAACTCGATGTATGTTAAGTTTTAATCCTTTCTCCTGCTGTCACCTGCTCTCTCAAAACTATTTAATCTGCTATAACTTGTTTATATGGCTCCCTTTTTAAATCCTCTCCCCTTTAATACTCATTTCTTAGGCAAATCCTCTCATAACTTTGCAGCTAGCCGGAAACATTTTTTTCTCTCTTTTCGCTTCTCTACTTTGTTAGATAATCCACACCTACTGCATCCGACAGCCCCTCCTGACCTCACAGCCAGTGCCGGAACCTTCCGCGGGCCGCTTTTCTCACTGCAGCAGGCCACCCTGAACTCTCAGCATAAGATCCCCATGACCACGTCTCCCCTGTTGGATCCACTTCCTAGCCTGAAGATAAAGGTTTACAACTCCTCTACCATGTCCTCCCTCGAGCTGCCAACTGGCCCGGGCTCCACTGACGGGGAGATCATGAGCCTGAAGACCATGGGCTCTGGACATAAAGACTACCACGGGCATACGCTGCCCAGGGAGCCCAGTCACAGTGCCAGCGCCACGCTAGGCTCCCTTGGTGGCCGTCTCACCATCCCTAATACAGGTAATAGGCTTTAAAGGAGCCGGATTTGACACTTTTTTAGTGTTATTTTGATAATGTCCACTTATGTTAATCAAGTCCACTTATGCTGGATACATTTGTTATAGGTACGAGCCTTAACTTATTCACAATAAAGCCTTGACTTATTCACAATAAAATATGAAAACCAAAAATTTGGTTTTAATATTTTCAGCCTTGACTTGTTCACAATAGAAGATATTAAAACCAAAAATGTATGTATTGATATGTTACTTTTTTTAAGCAAGTTAAAGCTTTTAAGCTGTCCTTCCGCTAAAAAATTGTTCCTGACAGCAACAGTAAATGACAATTCCAATGTAACACGCCACACAAATACAGTACCAGCCATGTTTGACCAAATCTTAGATTGTCTGATTCGGTCTGATATCCTACAATATTTTCTTAATAATTTCTTAAATATTTTGTTTTAGTTATTTCTTAACTACATTTAATGTATATTTAATATAATGAAATAAAAAATGAATATATATATATATTCGTTTTTTTATTTCATTATATTATTTATATTATTTCATTATATAAAATCAAATAAAATAATAAAAACAAAATATTGAATATAAATTTAGTTAATGTTTTAGTTATTTCTTAACTAAATGTAATATTTAAAATGTAAGCAATAAGGTACGAGCCTTAACTTATTCACAATAAAGCCTTGACTTATTCACAATAAAATATGAAAACCAAAAATGTGGTTTTAATATTTTCAGCCTTGACTTGTTCACAATAGAAGATATTAAAACCAAAAATGTATGTATTGATATGTTACTTTTTTTAAGCAAGTTAAAGCTTTTAAGCTGTCCTTCCGCTAAAAAATTGTTCCTGACAGCAACAGTAAACGACAATTCCAATGTAACACGCCACACAAATACAGTACATCTGCTTATCTCTCAGCATGAGAAAACGTCTGCTTTCCGTCCGAGTTTGCAAGCGTCATTACAGTGTAAACTGATGGACATATAGACATACAGAATCATACCTGAAACAGAAAACTCATAAATACAGTAATATTCCCTCCTCCTTTTAGCGCACATTACAGTGCAAAAATACTGTAATGATGTACTCTCCGAAACTATTAAATGAAAAATCCATATTGTTTTTTTAATCCTCCCTCTGTTCTCTTTTTCCCCTGCCAGGGGTGAGCCTGCTGGTTCCACCAGGGACGATTCCTCAGGGCAAGTTCTACGAGATGTATCTCATTATTAACAGATGGGAGAAAGCAACGTAAGTCAGCCACTTAAAACAGTTTCTCAGTGCCCTGCCCCCATCACACTGTCATTTCCCCACATATAACGCTTGCATTTATCTGTCACTTTGTGCACTAGCAAACAGTCCAGTTCAAGACATCTCAACAGCCCTTGCAGAACAATATTGACTGCACAAACGCTGTGACCCCAATGGCAGCGCTAGGGAGAAAATAACATTTCAAAACTATGACACAGTGGAAAAACACAAACAAACAAATATGTCTTGAAAACACTGAATGGTTGTCTGAGCTCTGGCTTTTTTGCTGAGGCTCTCTCTCTCTTTTTATTTTTTACAGTGTTTGTTTTTGTTGTCAAAAATGAAATATATAAATATCACTGTGCCTTCAGAGCTTACAGACTGCAAGCTTTGTGCTTCTCACTATTTGTAGGTGCCATACATTTTCTCAAAACACTAATAATTACCGTCAGAGCCATAGCTCTGGGTTAACACATCCTAGTGTTTTTACACACTGAGCTTTGGTGCGCATGCGGCCGACAGATGTTTGAATATGGCTTGCAACATTTCTTTATCCCACTGTGGTAGAAGTACAAAAATACATTAAGAAAAAAAAAATGATTTTCTCTTTCAAAAATTTCAATCTCAGATTACTCTAAATGAGAGAGTACACACTTTGGGATGCTGTGTATTTGATTATGTGCTCTTTAATTTGTATTGAATTTGGCAAGCGGTATGAATGTCATTGTGAATTAGGGCTGCAAACCTCTCTTGCTCTGTGTTTTGTGTCAGATTGCCGTCAGATGGAAGTCAGACCGTATTAAGTCCGGTGGTGAGCTGTGGACCCTCTGGCATGTTGCTGAGCAGACCTGTGGTCCTAACTCTGCCTCACTGCGCCCAGCTAGAGCCCCCAGACTGGACCCTCACCCTCAAAACGCAGAACCATCAAGGCGCCTGGGAGGTGAGGATGACTTCTCAAAAATGAGAGAGGCTAGATCACTAGATAATGGTAGACAATCAGTGAAACTTTGGGAAATGGGAAGAAAGCAAGATGGAGAGCATTTTATAAACAGTGATGGGGATAAATGAGACATCTAATGAGGTGTTTTCTGACACACTCATTTCCTCCCATCCACTAGGAGGTGCTAACTGTGGGAGAGGAGAGTCTGTCAACGCCATGCTACCTACAGGTGGAGGAGCAAAGCTGTCATATTCTGATGGAGCAGCTGGGGACGTATGGTCTGGTGGGACAGTCGGCTCCCCCTCGGCCAGCCTGTAAGAGGCTGCAGTTGGCCCTCTTTGCTCCCCGGGCTCCGTGCCTCTCTTTGGACTACAGCCTGAGGGTCTACTGCATACAGGACACCCCACATGCCCTTAAGGTCAGTCTGTCTGCCTCTCTTAATGGGCTTACTTTGCCAATACATTTAGTTTGGAAACGGGCTAAAATCTTGTTATTCTCATCCTGTAGGAAGTATTAGAGGTCGAGCGAAGTCTGGGTGGGGTTTTACTAGAGGATCCCAAACTTCTCCTCTTTAAGGACAGTTACCACAACCTGCGGCTATCAATCCATGACATTCCTCATTCTCATTGGAGAAGTAAACTCCTGGCTAAGTATCAGGTGAGAGATTTCATGTTGTTATTGGTTATATGGGTAGAATGTATTTTTATGTTTAAACTTTTTGTGATAAATGCAAATGTAATTTTCTCAATCTCTGAAACAACTTTCCTAAAAAATCTTAAAAATATCTTTAAATAAATCTTAAAAATCTATTGTTTTAAATGAAGTTAAATCAAAACATAGAAGTGCCATGATATAATATATAATTGCTGTTCAAATGTTTGGGGTCTGTGATAAAAAAAATTTTTTTAAAGTATTTTATGGTCACCAAGGCTGCATTTATTTGATCAAAAATACAGTAAAAATATTTTATTGTGAAATATTATTTCAATTTAACACAACTGTTTTCTGTTTTAATATATTTTAAAATTTTATTTTAGAAGTTGAAACTGAATTTTCAGCAGTCATTACTCTAGTCTCGAGCGTCACATGATTCTTCAGAAATCATTCTAATATGCTGATTTGGTGCTTAGGTAACATTTCTTATTATTGTCATTGTTGAAAACGTCGTGCTGCTTAATATTTTTGTGAAAACTGTGAATTGCGTAAACTTTTTTCCAAGATTCTTTGATGAATAGAATGTTCAAAAGAACCCCTTCCATTTTAATAACAATAAATCTTAAAAGTAAAAGTATTAATTTTTTTTTATCTTACTGATCCCAAACTTTTGAATGGTTGTATCAGTAAATAATGATTTTTTTCAAATATATAAATGTATAAAATTCTATATGTACATTTTTATTAAATTATTAAGTGTTACCTATTTAAGCATCCACAGATGGAATTCATGATGTTCCTTTCACAAAAACAAAAACAAAAAAAATTTGCCTATTAATTGTGTCTGTCCCTGTTTCCCAGGAAATCCCGTTCTACCACATTTGGAGTGGGAGTCAGCGTCCGTTGCACTGCACCTTCAGTCTGGAGAGAGGAAGCCTGGTGGTTTCCCAGCTCACCTGCAAGATCTGTGTCAGACAGGTGGAGGGGGAAGGACAGATATTCCAGCTTAACACTGACATCCAAGAGGTACAGAAAATATATATTATTTATTGTAAAGTCACTAATGCATGATTTAATAACTACTGACTTGTTTTCTTGTGTGCATCCTCATTAGACCCTGCCCCCCCACTCACCACTGCCAGCAGGCGGTTCGTGTCTAGCATCGTCTCAAGTGGGCCCGTATGCTTTCCGACTGCCCGTCTCCATACGCCAGAAAATTTGTGCCAGTCTGGATGCCCCCAGCGCACGCGGCTGTGACTGGAGAATGCTGGCTCGCAGGCTGGACTTCGACAGGTAATTTTGCTTGCACCAAAATAATCTGCATATATATTTCTACACGACAGATGATGAGAATAATTTCATCTCTTTCCACGTCTCTCCCTCAGGTATCTGAACTACTTTGCAACCAAACCCAGCCCCACAGGTGTGCTGCTAGACCTGTGGGAAGCTTGTCACCAGGGTGACGCAGACCTGGTCTCTCTGGCAACGGCTCTTGAAGAAATGGGCAAGAGTGAGGTCTTGGTTGTCATGACGACGGACGGAGATTGCTGATCGGCAAATTAAAAGTGTGAGAAGGGGACATATTTGCCTCTAAAAACCTAGAATTAATGCAAGCGGATGGAAACTGTGTTCCAGTGCATCGTTACAACTTGCCTTTTACCTCAGTTCCTTTGTGCTCATGCAGAATATTCCAAGGATCGTGATGGGGTCAGGCGCTCTGGATGATCTCCGAATAATACATATCAAAATGTAGCAAACGTGACGATGCTGCAATCACAAAACAGATGTTGTTCGAAAAGCAAGTCAGTGCATTTGCTGGCACGGTTCCGATCGGCTCATGATTAAATGATAGTTGCATCATACTGATACACACTGATTCCCTGCTACACATACCAAGTGTGAAAGTACACGATCAAACACCATTGCACATCAAGCCGCTGTTTTTGTTTCCTAGCGACTGCTAGATGCTTAAAGACACTGAGATTCTGTGTCTGGTAAAACAGCAGTGCGCCAAGCTCCTCAGGAAACACGCTCACACAGAAATAAACAAGAGTATAGATGGAAACCCGGGATACCAACAAGGAGCTAAGATCATCTGCCCTAAAATGAGCTTTCATGATGATTTCACTTGAAACAAACCACATGCTTCAGAGAGTTGCTTCACTTTGGCTTTAGTTTGAAGCATTCTTTTCTGTGTGTGTATTTTGAAATGGCATACAGGAATGAATTTGCGCTTTCTCGTTAGCAGAGGACCAATCTTTTTGCTGGATTTTCATCTTTCTTCTCTGGTCATACCTTCATTAGCCTCTCTTTTTTTATATTCGATTGATCATTTGTAACGCAGGAGAGCTTTCTGGTAAACTCATATTAGTTTCCTATAGGGAACGGACTTTTTTTAAGTTATTATCCCTATTTGTGGATCATTGTTTTTCACTTTTCTGTTCGTTACTGCCGTTATGCATCTGCTGCGTCGTTGCATTCGTCTCGTGGGCAGGATTGCAGTAAAAATGTGCATTTAAAGGTTTTGTGATGTACTTCACAAGTAAAAGCTGACTTTTTTTGGTCATTGAAACTGAGAAGGGATGAAATTGAAATGTTCGCTGAGGTTAAATGTGCTTTGATCTTTCTTGGGAAAGCGTACTGCAAATATGCTGCGCTGGTTAAATAGGATGAAAATTGCGCGGATAGCAGAAAGCCCTTTTCGGGGTTTGATGCCAGTCAGTCATGCTGTTTAAATTATAAATAGTAGCCTTGAGAGGTGGCGTAAGTGCTCTGTTGATTGCAGTATGACCCACTTGCTCTTTATTGTCTGTTTTGACTTTCAGGTTTTAATGGGTTTCCCTTGAGAAAGCCTGAAAGCCATGTACCGCTTATTATCAGAAGTCATGTAATCAGTTGAAGTGGATGTTGGTCCATTTCTTTTTTTTCTTGACTTTTTCTTCACAAGTGTTCAAATGTCTGGCAACAAAAAAATAAAAATAAAGTGCAGTATCTGTTTATGCCTGTAAAGGTGTGAATTAAATAACTGAGGTGTGTGTGTCTGTGTGTGTGAGGAAAAAACAGTGTGAGAGCTTGTTTGCTCCAACCTATGAGTCAGTGCTATATTGTATATGAATGAACAGGCTTAATATCTGTTGTTCCTCCTTTCCCATTATAAGTACTATGCAAGTGCACAACAAAAAGTGAATCTGTGGACGTCTTGATGTCTCGTGTGTATGAAGTACGTGGAATGGGAATCGTACTGCTTTCCCTCTTCTGATCACTGCTGTAACTAAGCTGGGGAAAACTGGACCTCTTAGGCCTCTCAGCTGTAATAAATGCAAACAAAACGACTTTAATTGCGGGTCAGGGATCCATGGCCTCTTGTGTCGTTCCTCATCAGTTGTTTAGGAAGCTTTTGGCTTGTCACTTGTGCCCTCACAGTGAACAACAAAAGTTTGTTTGGAGGGTTATTTTTAACCCTCTACATGACGAAGGGCGCAAAGAACATTTAAAATCCCTGATGAACTCTGAAATGGCTAAGAAATGTCTCCAGTCATCTCTCGGTCAATGTTACATGAAAACGCCTTTGACATGTCACATGTAAAGCTTCTCTCTGGCTGGTAGTTGCTGTTTATGGATACTCAAGTGTGGCCGAATTTAACCTTTTTTTTTTCCCAGATGTTATTTTATATCAAAGAAGGTACAGAAGAAGTCATGCGTTTTTCCATGTAATGCTGTAAAGTAATACTGTACATAAATGTTTAGACTTCTTACTGTAACTAAATATAATTTTTATGCAATAAATTATATTTCCTAGTTTAACAAGACAGTTGTGTTTTTGTGTCACTTTAAAAAAAAGGTTATACAGCTCAAATTGTATGTGTTGCCCGTGTGTGATTTTTTCTTCTTCTTCTTCTTCTTTAAGATATTTGTCTTCAGGATCATCTTCGCATTAAATCATAAAATCACAAAGTTGAAGCCATGAGCTAACTATTTCATTCTCATAGTAATCAGATTGTGGTATCGCAAATTGAAGCTTTTTAAAGACATATTAAATGCATTACAGGGTGAAGAACCTTTTCCCCTCCGTCTTTATAGACTTGTTACAGAGATGTGGAGAAGATGCACTTTTCCGTTTATCTCTGAGATAAAAGTGTACATAATGCCCTGGAGGAGGAAGCAAGAGCGATTGAGAGAGTGAAAAGGTTTTTAGTGTCTGGATATCGCCCTCGGCAGCTGCAGTGGGCTTTTTGGTTTGAGCAAGAGACCCGTTTCATCATTTGGTTAAAATGGTTGAATAGACATGTAATCATATTGCCTTCTGCTCTGAGTGTCTATTCCATCTTTCCCTAGAGCAATTCACAGGCTTTTTCAGCACTTAACAATAGGCCTACACCAAATAAATTGCCAGACATTCATTCAGTCCAACTTTATTATGAATCTGTTCCGCAAAATAAGTTATTTAAATAAAGAATTACGTCTCAGGATTTGGAAAATTGTATTTCCCACGTGAAATTAATTTTATACGGAACTGACCATTACGTCGTGTAAATTTGGAATAAAAATGAATTATTTAAAATACACGCGTAGAATATTTAGCTTGAGACAAACAGCACTTCAACCCAATTTATTATAAATTGTCATTTGACACCATCGTCTGGTAGTTGAACTACAAGTTGCACAAATTTCTTCTATGAAGAATGTCATATAGTATAAGTAAAGTAAATAACTACAATATTTATGTTTTCAATACAATATTTTCCCGGGATTAAAAATAAATGTTTGTTTTTATCCACTATTACATCGCTTTTAATAAATGTCAGTCTCACAGATTAATCGATGTAATTAATATGCCGCCACACGGTGGAGACCTAGTACTATTCAAGCCTGTGTTTGTTGCGTGTAAATATAAGTAGATACAGACCAGTGAATAGGAAAGGATCGCTTCACTATTTGTTAGATTTCGCTCTTATGCATTTGTATCGCCATTGTTTTTCCCTCGGATCTGCTAAATCCAGTTTGTGGGGGTATTCTAAGCATCCAAATAAAATAATAGTAAAATATCTGTTTAACGTTCCATATAAAAGGAAAAAAGTGATTGTCTGAGGTTCCTGTAACTGGACTACAGACTTATGGTCCCTCCTCTCACTCAGCGCTTCTCATCTCTCCAACAGTACTGGCACTTCCTTCTCTGATGGTCAATGTTTCTGCTCTTGATGATGAACTTTATCTATTAGGTCGATGTCTTCTGTGCAACAGTAGCCTAATTCACATTTGGCAACATGTTGAAGGTGGTTGTTGAATCCGCCAAAGGAATTCCTAAAAAGACACTTGGAATTCCAGATCCTATAGCAGGAGTCATCTTTAAGGGTAAGACTTCACGTTTTCCCTTCAAGGAGTTATTATTATAATTTTTTTATTTATTCGCATTTAATGAGTTAAATTGTGCGTTTGAAAACCTAATTAAAATAGTTAACGGAGTTTAACTATAAGGCTGAGTTGTCGATGTCTTTTTTAAATATATGTAAAAATCTGACGTTTTCTAAAGCAACTTAACTTTTTATCGTACGTTTTTTTCTCATACTTTTGCGATGGGTTCGTTTACATGTAAAAGAACAGCAAATTTCCTTACAAGGGCTTGGAATGACCCATCTTTAGGGAAACACACGTATCCCTCCCATAGGCACTGTAAAAAAAAAAAAAAAAATGAAGAAGTGAAAATGTGCAGTTATTTCAGCCTTAATATTAAATTTTACTTCGGTGGGTTTTTTAGGTATTCCTGTATATAGCACATTTTTTACGTTGTAGTCCCTAAAACTAAATATAGGCTAATGTATAAACAAAGAATGAAATGATATTTTAAATATATATTCAGAGTTACTGTGAAGATGTTATATTAATATCATAGCTGATGTGATTGGTCATAATATAGTTAAAGAGACTTGACGGCTTACTTATTTCAACTTACAGGTGAAAAAAAGAAAACAAAAGCCATTGACAAAGAATTAAATCCTGTGTGGAATGAGGTCAGTAGTACAAGTCATAGTGGTTTCTTTTTTGTTGGACACTAAAATGATGTCATTTAAATCAATGCATCTAAGATGTGAATATAACCAAGACCTGATTTTGCCATTTCAGATTATTGAGTTTGATTTGAAAGGTACCCCATTGGATTCCTCTTCATTCATTGATGTGGTTGTGAAAGACTATGAAACCATTGGAAAAGACAAGTATGTTTGCATCCATCACTGTTTGGGCCTTTGTGGATTCTAACAAGCCATAAAATGGCGAGCATGGTGAAAGAAAAGATATTTCTTTACATTTCTGCTGGTGAAGGTGGTGTAGGTGGTATTCTGCGTTTGCTGAGTGGGTGTGGTGGGTTTCCCTGCAATCATTTCACACAATCATTTCACACTGTGTGTAAATATGACTGCAGTTGAAATCACTGCAGTGTAAATGATAAACCTAAGGGAGCCTTGTACTTTTGTAAAAGCTCTGTGAACTTTTAGGAGCAGCAGTGGGTTAGTGAGATTAGTTAGTGGAGTGCAGAGTTAGAAATGAAAGCCTTTAAAACCCACTGCCACACCCAACTACCTTGTCTTAACTTGCTGAGTTATGCTGGCGAGAAACTCTAAGCAGTCCAAAGTAGCACCTTAGGTGAGTCCTTTAAAAGGCTTGTTAGATACACATGCAGTCAAACCTAGCTGGGTCTTAAACTAGTGAGCATTTGGTTTGGATCAGAAGGCAGTTCTTTCTTCCATGTGGCAAGTTTTACTGTGCAAAGTCTGCCATGATAATGAACTTTCCATTTTTTTTTTTTTAGTTTTGCAGACTTTCATACGTTTGTACATACTTGCTGAAGTGTTGTATTCTTTGTTGCCACAGGCTAGAGAGTAACATAGCAACACATGTAAAAAAAAGAATAAAAAAAAAGGTTAACTTGTGAAAACTTGCTTGATTTCAGTGTTGACAGGCATTTCAGAATGATGAAATCTTTTTAAGTGCACAATTGTCTTTGGCCTTATTTGGGAATTTAAATGTGATTTTGTAGAGGACATTTATTTGAAGTAAATTCAGGAAGTTTATCCTGAATTTATCCTCATCATAGTTTATGACTCATAAGTAAATCATGTGCACAGTTTCTTTTTTTTCTTTTATATATTTTTGACGTGTTCTTTAGGCCTATGTTAAGTCCGTTTCTGAAGACCACAGTGATTTGACAAAGGAAATGCCAGCAGATATTTTTGACATGAAAAAAAGTGCTGGTATGTGATCTTAAGATTATATTTACTGAGTGGGAGGGTTTAAATATTCCAAAAATTATGTTCCAAAACAGACAAGCTAATGCCAGCAGCCCTCTCAAATATGTTTATAATGCAATAAGCCAGTCTTCAAAAAACCTTGACAGGGTGATCAGGACCGTAACACAAAGTAGTATGATTGATTGATTATGACAGATCATGACTGTACAATTTCCATGTATTACACAACAGGCAAGTTAATCTCCATATGATGCTGAGTCCTGTCCACATGGTGAATGTATCATTCGTGATGGTGCTGTGCAAACAGGATGTGTCTTTTACCAATGTGAATGCTTGTAATGTAAATTATTTATATTACACTCTTACTCACTTCACATTGTGTGGGTCTCCACAGAAGTTGTAGACAAGCTATACATAAACTTAAGGCATAAGGCAGTTCAGATAAGTTGTGTTCTCAGGCGTCCCCCCTCTGAAGTTGCTCAAGTCCCCTCTGCCTGGCACATAAGTCTCTGGCCTAGTGTAATTGCTTCCAGCTGTTTTTCCCTCTGTGTTTAAGCTTTTGGATCTGCTGTACAGTAACCAGGATTTAAAGGGGACATATCATGGAAAACACAGACATACTTTAACGTTTACAGCACAGTTTATTTTATTTTGAAAATTTTATTCATCAAGTGACAGTAAAGATAATTATGATGTTACAAAAGATACATGCTATTTTTGTACTTTGATTCATCAAATAATTGAATTGGATTCATCAAAAAAAATGCATTCCACAAAAATATTAAGCAGTGTTAAACTGTTTTCAAAATGTGTAATAATAAGAAATGTTTCTTGAACACCAAATAAGCATGGTAGAATGATTTCTGAAGAATCATGTGCCACTGAAGACTGGAGTAATGATGCTGAAAATTCAGCTTTGACATCATAGAAGTTTTCAAATGTAATTATATTTATCAATGTTTCTGTTTTTACTGTATTTTGATCAAATCAATGCAGCCTTTTTGAGACTTCTTTCTAAAGCATAAAAAAAATCTTACAGACCCCAAATGGTATTGTATGTACATTTGTAGACAAAAGAAGCAATTTTTATAGTAATATTTCATAAAAAAATGTTTATGTACAATACAAAAGCCACTGCAAGTTTTGAAATTCTTTTTGAAGGAATTTTAGATTCAGACATGCTTTCTAAATGTTATGAAATAATAGGGTTGTGTAAATACAAGGATGCTGTTTTAATCTTGACCTCCATATTTTCCCCGTGTCGAAATCTGGTGGTTGAGCTCACCCAAGCTAAGTCACCCTGATTCATCAGCCATTGCAATACTATAAATTATCTCTTAGTCAGAGAGTTCTGACTGGACTTGTCCTGAGTGAGAAAAGCAGAAATCAAACCGAAAAATTTCATCTTTATTGTTTTTCCGATTTTCACCCTATTCTGAAAACTTCCATTGTGAAAACTTTCTCTGGTGTTGTTTCACTGCTTAAAATCAATTTATACTCGATTTTATACTCTATATGCGAGAGTTGCTTAAACTGTATGTCCAATTTGTGTAAATATTTTAGTTTGCTTCCCTGTTTGTTTAGTATTGTTTTCTTCTACTTTCTAGATTTATTGGTTCGGCAAAGATCTCTCTTAAAGAACTGGCTGCTGGTCAGACCAGATCTCTTCCTTCCAAGAATATTCCTCTAATTAATGAGAAGAAACAGGAAATTGGGGTAAATATGTTTGTACAGTATGGACTAAAACAAAAACAATGATGCTGACTAACATAGAATAATTTAGTATAACTATTCTAACTGCATTTCTCTGCATTTACTACTTTAGGCAACTATCAGTTTAACGATTGGTTATGAGCCTCCTGCAAGTACTGTCCCGAACCCAAATGATCAAAACATGGGAGATGGCCTAACTGGAGAAACTGCAGGTATTTTTATTTTCCTACATATTACTGTCCTACATAAACTGTTGTTCTTTTTTTAAACCAGTTGGGTTAGACTGCCCTACAGAACTGCAGGAAGATTTTAGGCATTTGTGTTTACATACTGTATGGAAATGATTGATGCAAATGAGAGACAGAACATGGATCACTCACAAACAAAAAGGACACTCTACCAGAACCTGCCACATTGTCTCTGTGTGCCTAACAATAATGATGATTCACATCTTTTCCACGACATTCTAATTTATTGAGATGCACCTGTATGCTGCAAAACTAGGTCATTCAGAAATCAATACAATATTGCAGTCAAAAGTACTCTATCAATACATTAACACGTAACCACCCACATTTACATATCAACACCTACGTATACAGTATTCATCAGCTTGGCAAAGCTTTGCTTAGTGAAGTTAACATAAGTCATTTACATCTAGGTGTCTTAAAGTTACAGTAGCAAAAACGGGGGTCACTGGGCCATTACCTTTTTAAGTGGTACACCTTTGTATCTTATTTAACCCCTAAAGGGAGCATATTAGTCCCTTAAATGTACATATTTGTTTTTAAAGTATACATATTAGTACCTAAATGGTACATATTGATTGTATTTTGAAAGTATACCCACCCCAGTTCAGAATTATTGCGTAACACTGTGGTTGAATGTGAAAGAAAAAAAATCCCTCCCTTTCGCGCTTTGGTGGTGCGTCGCCCAATCGCCCTAATGGAGAAACCGCCCCTGTATATATATATATATGTGTGTGTATGTATAAATCTGTTGACTTTGCTTCTAGTTGGTGAAGAGGAGAAAGGTGTTGATAGTGATGAAGATGCAGGTGATGTGGCTGAGCCAGGGGCACCTGGAGTTTCTCCTTCTGGACAGCCAAAAAAGATGGTCCGTACAACTCGGAAGCGACAAAGAACTTTGGCCAACAAACCCCAAGATTTCCAGGTATGTATTCCTCTTGCTGAACATCCTATCTGAGAAGTTGGTGAGCTTTAATCTGCTGACATTGTTATTTTCACTTAGATCCGTATTCGAGTAATTGAGGGTCGACAGTTACCCGGCAATAACATAAAGCCAGTCGTCAAAGTAAGTGTGTGCGGACAGACACACAGAACGAGGATCCGAAGAGGAAACAATCCATTCTTTGATGAGGTATTTTGGTTTTTAATGTGCCCATCTGACTTTGTCTGCTTTCGCTTCACTCTGCACTGTACCTGTTTTGGCTAAAAACCTCCTGGCCCACTTCCTTTCTTTTTCCCTGCTATTTCTGTCTCTCTCACACTTGCCTCAGTCTACAATCTCTTAATTTCACATACATATTCGGTTGCGGCTACAAAGAGAAAGGAAAACTTGAAATCGCATCATATGACCCCTTTAACCAAAAGTTATGTTTCTATTTGCATTTCATGGCCTGTGACAGTCCTGTGTTGTGAATATAATTGAATTTAGATGATGTTTCCACAGATTTTCTTCTACAATGTCAACATGCTGCCTTCTGAACTTTTTGATGAGAGCATCATGATTCGGGTAAGATAAGTCTTGAGATGATCCTGGCACAATACGATCTCCAAAAGTAGAGAATGTTTTCCTTGATCAGCATTCTATCAACCAGTCAATCATAGCCCCCAACCCTATGCCTAATATTAAAATCTGAAGACACTGATTGGTTGATAACAATGTTGTTCCTGGATCAAACCAGGATGAGGATACAGGGACATGTCCTACCTGTGCAAATCATGTTAAGTAAATAGTTTTATATTTGCTGCTAAGAGAGTTTGTACTTTCACTAGTTCATATTATATGTAGACCATAGTTGCAGCTTTTTACTGTCTGTCTTTTAATAAATATATTTCTCTCTTAAATCTAGGTGTATAATGCCTACTCCCTTAGAGCAGACAGTCTTATGGGGGAGTTTAAGGTATGCTTTCATATAATTCATGCAATCCTAATGTCAGTTGAATATATTTACATTTATGTTTTTATGACTGGTTCGAATCTTAATATCTAATTCATATCAAGCATTTCTGAAGAATGCTTTGATGTTGAGTATACAGTATGCCCTTACAAACTCTTTCAAACCTTGTTTTAACAGCTGGATGTCGGCTATGTCTTTGATGAGCCTGGTATGTAAAGAGTTTGGCTGTTGGATTCTGAACTGTAAATTGTGCAACACAATGAAAATTGTGTAATGTTAAAAGTTAAAAAAATTCTCACGCCAGTACATACTCATATTAGGTAATCTGTGGTGTGTCTCTGACAGGCCATGCAATTACGAGGAAATGGTTACTGCTAAGTGACCCTGATGACTCAATCTCTGGAGCCAGAGGTTACCTGAATGTCAGTATGTTCATAGTAGGCACTGGAGACGAGCCACCGGTAAGCTCCCAAGTACACATCACTATGAATGTTTAAAAGTTAAAACAGTTCATTCTGTGCCATAGCCTTATGGGCAGTGCTCCGATATGTTGCTGCACCTCCAGCAACACAGGTTTGTGTCCTGTCTCAAGGTCCTTTACCGATCATGGTCCCCTCTTTCTCCTTCCTATTGTTTCTGTCTTATCTATACTGTCCAAGGGGTAAAAAAGGCCAGAAATAATATAATTTTTGTTTTATTTTCAGTTCCTGAATTTGAATTCAATTTAAAATGAGGAACCAAATGGATTGTGAAAATATGGACATTTTGTATTTAATTTTCTGCATGAATTACCATAAACATGTTTAAAAATGTTGCCATTTATATTTGGGGAAAATAAGAGCATTAATTGGGAAATTAGGAAATTAACTGTTCTTTGTTCATCCACCCTGGTAAATTTATTAAGTAAAGATGCAAATTTAGATAAGTGCCATTTTAACATAATTTTATTCATATAGTTTTATTTTTTTATATTATTAATTATCTATTAATAAAAATATATAAAAAAAAACAAGAAAAAAGAAAAATGGAATTAATGTGTTGTCCAAAAATAAACAAACAAACTGTATTTTGCTTAAACGATGTGTGATATCTATTATTAACTTGTTGGTCAGGTGGAAAAGCGAGAAACCAATGAGGAACAGGATGACATTGAAAGTAACTTGCTGCTGCCAGCTGGAGTCGCTTTACGATGGGCTACGCTGAGTCTAAAAATCTACCGTGCTGAAGACATGCCACAAAGTAATCATGACTGCAACACACAGCTGCAATTCTATATACTCCTATTTCTATTCCCATAGTCAGTAACATGCATCTTTTGTCACTTCATTTTCAGTGGATGATGCATTTGCCCAGACAGTAAAGAACATATTTGGTGGAACAGATGATAAGAAAAATTTGGTGGATCCTTTTTTAGAAGTCAGTTTTGCTGGCAAAAAGGTAAAAACAAAAAAGATGTTATTGATGTTTATTGTTAAAAAATAGGACGGATTGGTAAAGAACTGTGATGACTTGCTTCATTTTGGTCTTTTAAGGTGTGTACAAAGATCGTAGAGAAGAATGCCAATCCAGAGTGGAATCAGCTGATTCACCTGCAGGTTAAGGTAGGAAGGGCGCTAACCTGGAAACTAGGTTAATAGGTTAATAAAACTGAATACATATCAGATTCAATAAATCAAAAGTAACAATTTCTATGTAAAATGCCTAGAATGCTTTATTAAACAGTGGTGGCTGAAGTCTAACTTCAAAGTAACAAAGTAAGTGAATATTTCTTCAATTTTTCCTTTTAGTTCCCATCAATGTGTGAACGCATCAAACTTACTGTATTTGACTGGTAAGTTCTTTATATGACTGATAATTTTACAGCTCTGACATACTGTATACTGTACACTACAGTAAGGTTTGTAAGATTTTTAATGTTTTGAAAGAATTCTCTTATGCTTACCAAGGCTGCATTTATTTGATTACAAATACAGTGAAAACAGTAAGATTGTGAAATATTATTACTATTTCAAATGACCATTTTCTATTTTAATGTATTAAATGTATTAAAAATGTATTCCTGTAATGGCAAAGCTGAATTTTCAGCAGTCATTACTCCAATCTTCAGTGTCACATGATCCGTCAGAAATAATTATAATATGCTGTGCTTGACTCTTGACTCTTTCTTTTTTCAGGGATCGGCTGTCAAGGAATGACGTTATTGGGACCACATACCTTAATCTGACGAAAATAGCATCATCTGGGGGCGAAATTGAGGGTAGGGTTATCTGTTTGTGTCTCATGAGGTGCAGGTTTGAAGTCATCTAGATTTTAGATCTGAATATTAATGAAGTATCATAGAATTTTTCCTTCACAATACAAACTTAATTTTAAAATAGAACTTACATAACAGAACTTTCGGATAAAGGCTTACTGTCAAACAGTATGTATCCTGTCTAAAACTCAGTTTCTTCACCAGAATCACCCTCAGAAAATGGACTGCCTCCTTCCTTTAATGGTATTGTGAATCTTATTAAATCTTATTAAATCTCTAAATTGTATTATATTTTTTTAATTTTTTTAAGTTTATTTTATTAGTATACTTAAAAAGTAAATGTTGTGTTAAATGTTCTGCATTTGACAAGTCAGCTTTAGGCAACTTCAGACGCGAGTTTGGGGTGTTGAGAACAGCAGCTAGGAGTGTTTGAAAAACCTGTTTGAAAACAGTCATTATTTTTGCAGTTACATTTGGTGGCACTGTTGGTGTAGAATTTACACACTTTTGTTTGTTAAAATTGGATGTATATTCGCATTCCTAATAAAATGGAATATCACTATTTTTATGGTTTTTAAGTTTCAGTTGTCTTGTTGATTTACTGGTCATCTCAAAGTATCTCTAACCAATTTTTATTTTTATTTTTTTCAGTGGACACCACAGAATCTGAGGTTGGATTTCTTCCAGCTTTTGGGCCTTGTTATGTTAACCTTTATGGAAGTCCAAGAGAATTTACTGGTCTACCTGACCCATACGAAGATCTGAATTACGGCAAGGTGAGTGTTGTAAAAAAAAAATGCTGTGCTGGGGGATTGGTGAGAGCTACAATAAAAATGGAATAAATACTGACCAACCCCAGCAACAATCTGAGAAGGAAAACATTTCTGAAACACCTTGACTTTGAAGACAATATTATTTTTATGCACTGTTTGCTTTGCATAAAAAAATTGAACAAACAATACATGCAGCCATTTTAAATTCACACCATCAGTTGTAGGTTGCACAATCTGTGGCAGTTGTCAGAGCTGTTAAACTCGGTCTGTGTGTTTCAGGGTGAAGGGGTGGCGTATCGGGGGAGGGTTCTGATCGAGCTCTCCACTCAACTGGATGACAAAACTGACAAGAAAGTGGAAGACATTTCAAATGATGACATTTTGGTGGCACAGGTAACAGCAAACATTTTTTCACACCATTGCTTCATGGAATAAACATTCTTCTAAATATATTTTTTACATTGATTACAAAAGACTAGGGTATTGAGATCACAATCATTATTTTTGCAGAACAGTACTAAAAATTATTGTTTTACGTACTTTTACTGTGCAGAAGTACCAGCGGAGAAGGAAGTATTCCTTATGTGCCGTGTTCCACAGTGCCTGCATGCTTCAGGAGCCTGGAGAACCTATTCAGTTTGAGGTCAGCATTGGAAACTATGGAAATAAACTGGACTCCACATGCAAACCTCTGGCCTCCACCACTCAGTTTAGCTGTGCTGTTTTCGATGGTGACTTTCTCAACGGATACAAATAGTCCAAATGTGAGCCACTTGAGACTTGCATTATTTTGTTCAGAATTGTTTGTGTTTCTCCATAGGAAATCACTATTATTACTTGCCCTGGGCTGATTCTAAGCCTGTTGTTATCCTCACATCTTTCTGGGAGGACATAAGTCACCGTTCGGATGCTGTGAACATCATTCTCTACATTTCTGACCGACTGGTACGATTTTAATGCATTTTCATGCCATGGAGCAAACAGATAAAGAATTCAGAGCAGTCACATATTTTGTATGCCTCTTTCTTTAGCAATCCAACATTGTCTCTCTGAAGACGGCGCTCCTGGCTAAAGTGTCTGACACTCGCCTAGCTGAGATTTGGCTGAAACTTATCACCCAACTCATCGATGACCTTTCTAGGTCAATCCCAGAGGCTAAACTTTCTTATCTTCCTCTGTTTTATTACTTAGAGTTGCCCTTGGAGCAGTCTTGAACTCAACAACAAAATTACTAAAGAAATTGTTTGTTGACAGGATGTTTTTATAATTGAAGACAACATGAAATAGATGCATTGTGATGATAATCAAATCATTTTGATTCATATTTAATTAAACAATTGAACCATATTGTCGATAAAAATATATCCAAAATTTGCACATAGTCCAGTGTCTCTAAAATGCAAAAAAACAAACAAAAAGAACTATATCTGTATGCCATTTCAGAGAAAGTACAATGGACTACATTTTTTGTCAAAAAACAAAAACTATGACTAAAACAACAACAAAAAGGTAAAATGTAAAAAATTTGAAAACGAACACTGCCTTGTGACTAACTTTCTTTGCTTACCATGTCAGACGTGTGATTAACTTGAATCTTGTTGCTATTAGTTACCAGTTACCAGATTTGGAGGGCAAGCCGAATCTGACAGCGCTTGATATTCAGATCAAGAATCTGCGTGGCAAAACCATGGCCAGTGTCAAAGAGGCGGCCATTCGCATGAGGGAGGAGGCTGTTGATGTTAGAGCCACAATGCCTGATATAGAGGACTGGCTGGAGCGACTACAGCAGATCACAGAGGAGGTTTGGCATTGCCTCATGCGACACTGATCTTATACTACTGAGTTAGAGTTTGTAAGCAGAAGGGAATGTTGTATATCCAAAAGTCAAATATACATAATCAAAAGCCCTATGAACATTCACATGTTTGTTGAAATTCACAATACAGCCTCAGAACAGTATGCCTGATGTTATCATATGGATGCTGAGAGGAGAGAAACGTGTGGCCTACGCCCGAATCCCAGCCAATCAGGTTCTCTACTCCACCCACAGCGAGCAGGCCGTCGGCAAGTACTGTGGCAGGATGCAAAGCGTCTTTATGCAGGTAAAAAGGACCATTTTGAAATTGGTGCCACAACATGAGGGTAGTTGACACATTACATGTCCATGACTCTTTTATTACTCAACATGAAGATTTCAGGTTTAAGTGTTCATGTATGTATAAAGATGTATGTTTTAGGTCATTTTGCTGGTAAATCTTTCTTTCTGCAACTTCCATCACAATTTTAATTTTTAAAATACAAATATTCAACGTAGTCACACTAATTGTTACTTATTATTAAGTATAATATAAGTACAATAATTATAGAAAATAAATAAATAAATTTTTAATTAAAGCAAAGACACACCAATCTTCTGACTTTTATCAGTTTTCCAATATTTTTTTTTGGTAGACATGCTGTAAGAATAAACCTGTAGCTATGTATTTGACATATGAGAAAGAAACAAATATACTAAAAAAAAGATAATTTGTAATAAAGTCTCTCAAATAAAGTCAGGAGAGTAAAGTATCAGAGATGTGATTTAGCAGTTAACGCACATGCATGCAATACCAGTTTGTGTCAAGCTCACATTTCCCAATCCCATTCCCTCATTATTTCCTAATAATCCAGATTCAATTGAAAAAAGAAAAAAAAACGATTAAATGTAAACTTGTTGTTTTCAGTACCCAATGGACAAAAACAAAGGTCTCAAGATCCCCGTGCAGCTGCGTGTGAACATGTGGTTGGGTCTGTCTGCACATGAGAAGAATTTCAACAGCTTTGCAGAGGGAACGTTCAGTGTGTATGCAGAGATGGTTAGTAAAAGTGAACACTGAAGTGAAACCTATATAATATTGACATTTGTTGTGTGGAACTTCCCTCAGCAACACTATGATGACCCTTTCTGTTCTCTTGTGTTAGTACGAAAATCAGGCTCAGGTTTTTGGGAAGTGGGGAACCACGGGTCTAGTTGGCCGGCATAAGTTTTCAGACTTGACAGGAAAAGTAAAACTGAAGCAGGAACGTTTCATGCCGCCCCGGAGCTGGGAGTGGGAAGGAGACTGGTTGATTGACCCCGAGCGCTGGTAAGCCATATATGAATGCATGTTTTCAATATGAATATGTATTTTGCTATGATTAGCATGGTTGTTGAACTTTACTTTTAGCACCCACTCAGCTTAAACTACACTGCACTGGAAACAAGTATTAATCAGTATTTTGACTTTTTCAAGTAAATGATATCTAAATTATTTATACACCATTCATTCACTTGATAAGCAAAATTATGTAAATTAATACAAACATATATATTAAATTAAGTTTATTTTTCTTATCACATCTCTTGTTTTAAGAATAAACCTTACTAAAGATTGTTACATTTTTGCACAAAAGAAACAATTTGCTAATGTGGTAAGAAAAATAAATCCTAAAAATAAACATAATTAGATATTTGAAATTCAATTTTGATTCTCAGATAAATTTATCTATTTTTTAAGAATGTTTAAATATTTTTATACTAATGTACTGTGATTTTTCTGTAAAATTTTTTAATAGGATAGGTACAAGCCTATTCAAAAATTCTAAAAAATACAGTAAAAATGTGAAATATTATTACAATTCATAATAACTATTTTCTATTTTAATATATTTTAAAATTTAATTATGAATAATCTAATATGCTGATTTGTTGCTGAAGAATCATTTCTTATTATTATCAGTGTTAAAAACAGTTGTGCTTAATGTTTTTTTTTTTAAAACATGATACTTTAAAAAAAAAAATCAGGATTCACTGATAAATAATTAAAGCATTTATTTGAAATAGAAATCATTTGTAACATTATAAACATATTTACTGTCACATTTGATCAATTTAATGTATCCTTGCTAAATAAAAGTATTAATTCATATACATTTTTATAAACAAAAAAAAAAATTTACTGACCCCATACTTTTGAATGGTAGTCTATGTAATTAGTGATTTTGTGGTATAAGTAAAGTGGGTTAGAGTCTATTTAGCTCTTTCTAGCACACAATCAGAGAAAATTGTGGTAGTTGGCATATAGCCGTAGTCGGCCCTGCTGTAACAAAACATAGTCTCTGCCAGGCTCTCTCTACTGTGTTTATATAGTCTGCACATTTTTTACTCTTCCAGGCCTCTTGCACTGACCCCACTCCCAGCCCTGTACTGTGTCATGGCCTTAACTCAGTGTTTGTTTGACTGTTTTGTGTGTGCTGAAATAAATGTGTCGCTAACGCCCCAGCTGTGTGTTCTGTGCTTGACTCAGTCTGCTTACAGAAGCTGACGCAGGGCATTCTGAATTCACAGA
The DNA here is from genome assembly GCF_001515625.1 of Sinocyclocheilus rhinocerous. Taxonomy (NCBI): domain Eukaryota; kingdom Metazoa; phylum Chordata; class Actinopteri; order Cypriniformes; family Cyprinidae; genus Sinocyclocheilus; species Sinocyclocheilus rhinocerous. The sequence goes on along the minus strand of NW_015626033.1, from coordinate 2,034,726 downwards.
TGAGGTCTACCAAAACGAAACTCGCTTCCCTGGTGGTGAATGGAAACCTGCCGCTGAACCTTTTACTGATGTGGTGAGAGAACCAGCAACATTTAATGTCACATTCAGCATGTAGATATTTCATTTTTGCATTTGAATTCTGAAAATAGTATGGAAATTTGAAGCAGCCATATTTTTCCCAACTTCCTGTGGCCTCATAGAAAGTTCACTGGGTGGTAACACAAATGACAAAAATCTGATTAGTGAATTATTGACTCATTCTCATATTTCAATTTATTCCAATTCATGAATTTTCTTTCTGTGGAACAAAGAAGATGAAGATCATGGGCATCTTTTTAATTACAAAGCACAATAAAAGTATCATAAAAGTTTCAGTACACCTATATGAATATGATAGCTTTATATGATGAACATCTGGGTAAGTTCGTGAGATAAGCAGTGATGAATGAGTCATGAATGAATCATTGATTCTTTTTAATGAATCAGTTTATCTATTTCTAATTCATTCATTCATATTGTGTCTGATTTGGTTTTCAAGTTCAACTCACTGACTCAGTGATCAGTTCAAAGCGGTTCTCGAGTTAATGCCCCACAAAATTATTCAGCAAATAACAATTCATTTCAATTTCAGTTTGTTCATTACACCAAACTATTGTACTGAATGGCTTTAGAAGACTTTTTAATGATACCTTTATGGTATTTGTGTAATTGAAATGCTCTTGATTCAAAATGTCACATTTCTCCATGCATGGAAGAAAGAAAGTTATTCATGTTTGGAAAAACATGAGGGTGAGTAAACAATGATAGAATTGTCATTTTTGGGTGAATGACCACTTCAAGTATTGAATGATGGGATTTGTTCTGTGCAGAATGGAGAGAAGGCCCAGAACCCTCAAGAAATTGAGTGTCCCCCAGGATGGATTTGGGAAGATGACTGGAATTTTGACAGCAACAGGGCAGTGGATGAGAAAGGTCAGGAATTAAAAGCCAGTTATGTTACAGAAGATTTAAATTTCAAATTAATGTTGTTTCTTTTGAAATGTTTCCAGTACAACATTAAGCAGCACAATTGTTTTCAACATTGATAATGATAAGAAACCTTGTGACTCTGAAGACTGGAGTAATCCAGGAAGCATCGCTTAGATGATTCCAGTATTTAAACATCTGTTTTTCCATTGTTTGTATTGAATGTCAGGATGGGAATATGGTGTCACCATTCCTCCTGATGATAAGCCCAGGTCCTGGGTTGCTGCTGAGAAAATGTACCACATCCATCGCAGGAAAAGACTGGTCCGACCCCGCAGGAAGATATCAGACACACCCACTACAGAGGTGAGACCTCCTCACTACTGTTACGTTCTGATTTTTAGTTTATAATTTTTCTGATTTGTGCCATGTTAACTTGTACTTGTCAAATATTGTCTGCAGTATGTATAATCAATGTTTTCACAACAGAAGAAAGACATTGGCGATGGCTGGGAATACTCGTCTCTGATTGGGTGGAAGTTCCACAGGAAGGAGCGTTCTTCGGACACATTCCGCCGCAGGCGCTGGAGGAGGAAAATGGCACCAGCTGAACGTGTGGGCGCATCGGCTATCTTTAACCTGGAAGGGGCTTTGGTTAGTCCATTTATTGTCTTGAATGACTATCAGAATAGAAAACAAAGTGAAATAGATTCTGTTTTGGGTAGGGGACAAACTTGGACTTATTTGTCTCTGACACAGGATTAAATGGGATTAAAAGTATTATTGTTTGTAGTTTAATGTCTAGAATAATTAAAAATGGCATGACTTATTTTATTTAGAACTTCATTTTGAAGGATGTTTAACTTTTTAAGAAGCCACCTCTTCCTCACTTGTTTTTTATTTGCTTATAGGGAATAGATGAGGACGAAAAAGGCAGCAAAAAGGACACGGCTAAACTCTTTGGTGCCAGCACACCCACTGTGTTTTGCAGATTTGACAGTGAGTAATGTTTATTCATCCCTGCTAATTAAAGAACTCCTTCTAAATTCCTTACACTGATTATATCTCTGAGACTAACACACCCCTCCTCTTCCTGACAATCTGCACAAAACAAAACAGCAACAACAACAGTTAGGGAGCCAATAGAAATCCTGAGTGGTGCTGATTAATGCTATTATTATACCAAATTCAGTAGGAAGAGGAAGCACCAAACACCTAGCTGTGCTGCATGGCAGAATTTCCATGGAAACTATAATACTGTTTTAAATGGTTACTGTGCATTACCGTTCACAAGTTCAGCAGCCTTTACTCCAGTCTTCAGTGTAATTCTAATATGCTCATTTGGTGATATTTTTATGGAAATCGCAAAACATTTTTAAGGATTCTTTGATGAATATGAAGTTTAGCATTTATTTGAAATAAAAATCTTTTGTAACATTGTAAATGTATTTGCAGTCAGTCACTTTTGATCAATTTAATGCATCCTTGCTGAATAAAAAGTTAGTATATGTCAAATTATTTAGAACTTCACATGGTGATAAACAATCAGTGGTTAATTCAGTATTACAACTTTATCAGGTAAAGCCTAATTGGAAAATAAACATTTCCTTCTCTTTATTATACAGATTGGAATTTAAAAAACTATAATATATTTCACAACTGTGTGTTTATTTTCCATTATTACTTTTTTTCCCCGTAATTGTGGCTTTATATTTCACACTTGTGACTTTATATCTAACAATGTGACTATATTTGTTGTTTTAAACTGTATCTTGTGAATTCCTCAGTACACTAGGTGCAAGACATTTTGTGATAGAAAACAAACAACTCAAGTTTCACCCAAATCACCATGTGTCTCAACAGAGTCATTCATCTACCATCTCAGAGTCTATGTATATCAAGCCAAGAATCTTTTGCCTATGGACAAAGACAGCTTTTCTGGTGAGGTATTTTTCATCTGATATGAACACAATTCACCTTACACGTGTTTTATTGTAAATATTGTCTGACTGATCTTTTGTTTTTTCACAGATCCCTATGTGCATGTGTCATTCTTGCATGTCAGCAAGACAACAGAGATAGTTAAGTCCAGTCTCAACCCCATATGGGACCAAACTCTTATTTTTGATGACATTGAAATCTACGGAGACCCTCAGACCATCGCTCATAACCCACCCAGTGTGGTTCTGGAAGTTTATGATAATGACCAAGTGGTATGACTCTCTGTTAATCCAAATGCTGGCCTTCAGGGAATCTTCAAAAAGCACTACATGCTTTGATCTTGATCCATGGATGTGTTGCAGGGGAAGGATGAGCCGATGGGCAGATGCACGTGTCCTCCAGTAGTGAAGCTGAATCCTGCCACCCCATTAACACCTAAACTCCTTTGGTTCCCCATCACCATGAAGGGACGAAATGCAGGAGAAATGCTGGTAGCAGCTGAGCTCTTGCTTAAAGATAAGGTTGTTTATATTCTTACTTGCCATGTGTTTTCTCCCTCTACATGTCAGTGTTATTTTAGTCATTTTTATATACTATTATAGTTTTATTACTATTTTAAATTATCTTTTTAATTTTATATTTTCAGCTTTTGTTTTATATTTATTTTAGCTAAGGCTTTTGTCATTTTTATTAGTTTTTTTCTTTTCTTTTAATATTACAAAGTTTTAGTTTTAGTTAGGTTTCAACTTGCTTCAACTTAAACTAAACAAAAATCAAAAACGTTGGCAACTAAATGAAATAGTTCTAATCATTTATTTCAGCTTTTTAATAGTTTTAGTTTTAGTTAACAGTAAAAACCCAGCTACCCATACAATAATAAACACTTTAAAACATGACTGTAGAAGAATGTATGTAATTATTAACATATATATTTTTTTCTTATAGGGTAAACATAAACACAAATGGTTGTTTGCTATTATAAATGTATTGAATACAGTACTTTAGAACGAAATGTGTTTGATGTAAATATATGTTTAGCAGACAAGTCACCGTCATCTGTCCTCATATAGTATCATTTAAATGCTGTTTGTATCATAGGATTGTCTGCAGTTTCAAATTTGCAGGGTGTAGCCAGTATGTTTTGTCAAATTTAGCTAAATCATCACTACCAAGGAAACATGCAACTGGAGAATAGCAGTTTTACCCAATGACCTAACTGTTGTCGCCATTAGCGTGTCTCTTAACCACAGCACCATTATCATTTGCTTATCCACTATGCTGTTCATTGTTGACCTCAGGCAAATGACGATAACCTTCCCCTGGTCCCACCTCGGAGAAGTGAGAATCTGTACATGGTTCCTCAGGGAATCAGGCCTGTGGTGCAGCTCACCGCAGTCGAGGTAATGCAGTCATCCTTACGAATAATGCGCTAAAACCAAACAAAATTACTGCCAGTGTCTCATACTGTGTGTTTTGACAGATCCTGGCCTGGGGTTTAAGAAACATGAAGGCATATCAGCTGGCTGCAGTGTCTTCCCCCAGCCTTATAGTTGAATGTGGAGGGCAGACTGTTCAGACTGCCATCATCAAAAACATCAAGAAAAATCCCAACTTCCCTGGATCTGTCCTGTTCCTCAAAGTGGTACATCACCTCCTTAACCTAAAGAAATAGCTTTTGCTAGCCTAAAACAAATCAGAACTGCTGAAATGCCTCTGTATACAAAACAAAAGATAAAAGGTTCTACTTCAGTTCTATTTCCAGCTTCCCACAATGCTAATTAGTGGTGCTTGCTAAGGCAAGCTGTGCTATTGCTCATTTTAATGGTTAGAGATTTGAATAAACTTCGATGCGTAACTCATCCCACGCCCTTTGTGCTACAGAAATAAATGTAAACAAATTATGAGGCATTGTTGCTGTTGTGTATAACAATCGTGTGTATTTCTAAGTGATTATATTTACGAATGATAAAATGGGCTAGAAACAAACCCCACAGACTAAGAATACTAAGAATTTAGAGTGGGTTTTTTGTGACATAGGGCATTAAGAAACCACCCAGAACACCCTAGCCATGACCTAGAAACCATCCAGAACATTGTAGCAACACAGACAACTCCGAGCTCACTTAGAACACACTAGGACTGTGGTGGCAAATCTAAAATCTTGCTTTTAAAAGACCATGTGTCCCAAGAGTCTAGGTTATATGCAAAATCTGCCCTGCTTCCAGATTTAAACATGTTTTTGATCCCAAAACATACAGTGAAAATAAAAACACCAAACGTCACTAAATAGTTGTGTTTGTAAATGAAGCTTTGTTGGTTTTGGACAAGCAGAATCAATTTTTTGAAAGCAACAGATAAATCATAAATTACTCATTTTACAGTATGTTCTCTCTCTCTCTCTCTCTCTCTCTCTCTCTCTCTCTTCAGCTTCTTCCTAAAGATGAGATATACACTCCACCTATTGTGCTCAAAGTTATTGACCACAGGCCCTTTGGTCGGAAACCAGTCGTTGGACAGTGTACTATAAACTCCCTGGAAGAGTTCAGATGTGATCCTTACATAAGCACCACCGAAGTGGCTATGTCTGCCAAAGGTAAAATTTAATTTACATTTATTTTTGATTAATATAAATAATAATAATAATTGTAATGTTTTAGAAAGAAGTATCTTATGCGCACCAAGGCTGCATTTATTTGATCAAAAAGACAGTAAAAAGTTACATTGTAAGATATTATTACAATAGTAAAGGGTTGTTTATATATATATATATATATACTGTATAT
>NW_015626033.1:2025611-2028811 GCF_001515625.1 Sinocyclocheilus rhinocerous | reverse complement strand
GGTGGGTCTGAGACATTTGGGTCATCTGATAAGGGATACACTCGAAACGACCCCTGTGAATATAGTCATACTATATCATCAAGTAAAACTTTCTTGGTTAGACTACCACTAGATGGCAGTCTATTATAACGTATACTCTTTTTGCTGCTTTTTTATGAGTGCCGTCCAAATTTTCTCTCCAACTGTTTAGAGTTGTCCAGAATCTCCTCTATTTGGAAACTTGTCTTGTAGCAAATGCCTTCAAAATGTTTTTATTATTACATGATACTTTACACCAGTAGGGGAACAGTTCTTTCTCAACAACCTGAGATTAAGTGCCTTACACAAGGTCACAATAGTGATAGGGCGGGTTTGTAATACCCAAAAGTCTCTTCTACTTGGACTGAATCTGCAACCTTTGTGTTAGCAGCCTAGATATTCAATGACAAGGAAACCGCCACCCCTTATAAAAAAGGCATTCAATTCAAAAGCAAAGGAAGCTCAGTGCATACAGTGGCTGACTGGCTAGACTTGCCTTGAACTCTCCCACTACAGAGGGATCTTCATCCTCATCCTCGGTTTTGCCCCTCTGTAACTTGAATGTAGTGCAGAAGTCTGTCAGCCCTCTGAATTCTGGGACCGCCTCAAGCTCGGTGTTGAAGACCTGAAACAGACATGTACTTTTAACACTGTTCAATTATATAACAATGGTCATACCTTATCTGCTTTGAAACATAAGCAGGATGCAAACATCCACACAGGATGGTAAGATCGGGCAAGTAAACTCACTGTTAAAGTGTCATATCCTTTCTGGAGATAAGGGCCGCACTTTTCATGCTCGTTAATGGAGGCATAGAATTTGCTCCACCAGTCCACCGTATCCTCTTCCTACAATAGGTTGTGGTATAATAGAATTGAGTTTGGCTCTAAGATGCTGTAACAATCTGTCTGCAGCTATTCGTGCCATAACAGCATAGTTTCCAGACTGTTATATAACGACAGAAAAGGCTATTTATTTTTCTTTCTGCTGGCACTGGGAAAACTACGAATGAGTAGCAATAGAAAAGAAGACGTAAACTTATTATCATAAGGTTTACAAATTTATGAAATTACTCTGAAAACAATTAGTCTTTCAGATCTGTTTACTGTACCTGTTTAGAAGGGCTGGGCATTCTGTCCCCCATGTCAATGACAACATCTCTGGGAGCTGATGCCATCATGGCCACTGAGACACATAAATTATGCAGGAGATAATTAAATTGTGTATATATGGAATAATGGCCGATAGAAATTTATATATATATATATACTGTATATATATATATATATATATATATATACACACACACTGCAAAGGTGAATTTCTATCGGCCATTATTCCATATATACACAATTTAATTATCTCCTGCATAATTTATGTGTCTCAGTGGCCATGATGGCATCAGCTCCCAGAGATGTTGTCATTGACATGGGGGACAGAATGCCCAGCCCTTCTAAACAGGTACAGTAAACAGATCTGAAAGACTAATTGTTTTCAGAGTAATTTCATAAATTTGTAAACCTTATGATAATAAGTTTACGTCTTCTTTTCTATTGCTACTCATTCGTAGTTTTCCCAGTGCCAGCAGAAAGAAAAATAAATAGCCTTTTCTGTCGTTATATAACAGTCTGGAAACTATGCTGTTATGGCACGAATAGCTGCAGACAGATTGTTACAGCATCTTAGAGCCAAACTCAATTCTATTATACCACAACCTATTGTAGGAAGAGGATACGGTGGACTGGTGGAGCAAATTCTATGCCTCCATTAACGAGCATGAAAAGTGCGGCCCTTATCTCCAGAAAGGATATGACACTTTAACAGTGAGTTTACTTGCCCGATCTTACCATCCTGTGTGGATGTTTGCATCCTGCTTATGTTTCAAAGCAGATAAGGTATGACCATTGTTATATAATTGAACAGTGTTAAAAGTACATGTCTGTTTCAGGTCTTCAACACCGAGCTTGAGGCGGTCCCAGAATTCAGAGGGCTGACAGACTTCTGCACTACATTCAAGTTACAGAGGGGCAAAACCGAGGATGAGGATGAAGATCCCTCTGTAGTGGGAGAGTTCAAGGCAAGTCTAGCCAGTCAGCCACTGTATGCACTGAGCTTCCTTTGCTTTTGAATTGAATGCCTTTTTTATAAGGGGTGGCGGTTTCCTTGTCATTGAATATCTAGGCTGCTAACACAAAGGTTGCAGATTCAGTCCAAGTAGAAGAGACTTTTGGGTATTACAAACCCGCCCTATCACTATTGTGACCTTGTGTAAGGCACTTAATCTCAGGTTGTTGAGAAAGAACTGTTCCCCTACTGGTGTAAAGTATCATGTAATAATAAAAACATTTTGAAGGCATTTGCTACAAGACAAGTTTCCAAATAGAGGAGATTCTGGACAACTCTAAACAGTTGGAGAGAAAATTTGGACGGCACTCATAAAAAAGCAGCAAAAAGAGTATACGTTATAATAGACTGCCATCTAGTGGTAGTCTAACCAAGAAAGTTTTACTTGATGATATAGTATGACTATATTCACAGGGGTCGTTTCGAGTGTATCCCTTATCAGATGACCCAAATGTCTCAGACCCACCTCGGCAGTTTAGGGAGCTACCTGAGAGCTGTCCTCAAGAGTGCCTGGTCAGAATCTACATCATACGCTGCCGTGACCTGCAGCCCAAAGACAACAATGGCATGGTGAGTATATAGCCAGTTCACATGTAAAACAATAAAAGATTCTGATGGTTCACAAAGCATCACATTTGACATTTTTGTAACATGTGCAATTGCTTTCCTTATGAAGTGTGATCCCTACATAAAGATTTCTCTGGGGAAGAAAATGATTGATGACAGAGATCACTACAAACCAAATACTCTTAATCCAGAATTTGGAAGGTGAGAATATGATAAGTAATGCATTAACATACAGATATTTCTATGGAAGCCTGTTTCCGCCACTGAAAAAATGTAATTGCGACTTTTTATCTCACAATTCTGACTTTTGTTCTGAGAATTGCGAGTTTATATCTCGCAATTCTGACTTTATAACACGCAATTGCGAGTTATAAAGTCAGAATTGTGAGATATAAACTCGCAATTTTAAGGACATATCAGTCTTTTCCCCCCTCGAAATTTGACTTTAACTCGCAATTGCGTGTTATAAAGTCAGAATTGCGAGATATAA
>NW_015626033.1:1989151-2025445 GCF_001515625.1 Sinocyclocheilus rhinocerous | reverse complement strand
CTGAGAACATATCAATCCCCCCCCCCTCAAAATTGGACTTTAACTCGCAATTGCGTGTTATAAAGTCAGAATTGCGAGATATAAACTTGCAATTCTGAGAAAAAAAGTCTGAATTGCGAGTTTTTATCATAATATAATATATTATGTATTTCTGTTGAGATTTTTAAAAACTATTTTAAAATATGCACACAGAGTGTTTGAACTGAACGGCTACATTCCACAAGACAAGGACTTGAAGATTTCCATCTATGATTATGACCTGCTTAGCGCTGATGAGAAGGTTGGGGAAACAATCATAGACCTTGAGAATCGACTTCTTTCTCGGTTCGGCTCACATTGTGGAATCCCAAAATCTTACTGTGTGTAAGTGTTTATCTTACTAGCGGCCACTTTTTCACATACAGTTTTATTATATCATTCCCTATTACTAGACATATTCATGTACTCTTTGATAATTAAAATACGTTTGGAAAAGATCTGGAGTGAACCAGTGGAGGGACCAGCTCAAACCATCTCAGATCCTACAGAATCTGGCCAGGATGAGAGGAACTCCTGCTCCTCAGATCGCAGATGATGGAAGTTTCCTGTCGTTTGGAGGACGAGAGTACAGTCTAGATGAACTGGGTATGCATATTCAAATTATTAGACCTTGTCTTCAACTTGTGCCTCAACTTTATGTACATAAACTACTGTTCAAATGTTAAGTTTTTTCAGTAAGTTTTTTTTAAAGAACTTTTATAAACGAAATATATATATACTGTATGTTATATATAACTTTTATTTAGAAGCGACAGTAAAGACATTTATAATGTCTATTTCAAAATATTTTCAAATAAATTTCAAATAATTCTGCTATTTTGTACTTTCTATTCATCGAATAATCCTAAAAATGTATCATGGTTTCCAAAAAACACTGATAATAATAAATCATGTTTACAGTGATTTCTGAAGGGTCAGCTTTGCCAACACAGAAATAAATTACATTTTAACATTTATTTAAAGAAAAAAAGAGCTATTTTAAATTGTATTAATATTTCACAATATTACTGTTTTTGCTGTATTTTTGATCAAATAAATGCAGACTTGGTGAGTATAAGAGACTTCTTTCAAAACATTTAAAAAAAACAACCCCAAACTTTTGAACAGTAGTCTGAATATGAACTTAAGAACCCCCTTATGTAGTAAATAAAGGTACACTTTGTTGTTACTATAGTTTTACCTGATTCAGCACAACTGTACATGATGTATGTTGCATTTATACTTTGGTGTGGAACTTGCAGCAACATATATTGCTAAACAAGCATTTTATAATAAAGTAAATAAGCAATGAAAGCACAAATGGATATTACTTTGCTCATAGAGGCCAATAAAACCATCCATCCACATCTGGGCCCACCTAAGGAGCGAATCTGCTTGCATGTGTTGAGGAGGCAAGGCCTCGTCCCAGAGCATGTGGAGACCAGGACCCTTTACAGCTCCTACCAGCCCACTCTCTCTCAGGTCAGTCCCCACATCCTCAGCTTTTCTAATACATACTCAAAGACTTTGCATTGGTTTATCCAGAAGTACTGCCTGTGTCGCTCATGTTCATTTTGACTTCATAGGGCAAAATCCAGATGTGGGTTGAAATATTCCCCAAAAGCCTTGGTATTCCAGGACCCCTTTGTGACATCACTCCTCGCAAACCCAAGAAGTACAATCTACTTTTCCTCACAACTGTAAAACTACTTATGTGTGATTGGTGTTGTAATGTGTCCCTTTACATTGAAGGTATTTCCTGCGAGTCATTGTTTGGAATACGACTGAAGTCATTCTGGATGAAACCAGCATTACAGGAGAAAACATGAGTGACATCTATGTGAAAGGGTAATATGTTGATTACAATATTAGCATAGTACTAACATTCAAAAGGTTTTGGTCAGTAAGTACTTTTTGAAAGAAACGAATTCTTGGATTCAGAAAGGATGCATTAAATGTATTAAAAGTGTCAGTATTTTAATCAAAGAATCCTGAAAGAAATGTATCAGGGTTTCCACAGAAATATTAATCGGCACAATTGTCTACAATATTGATAATAATAAAAAAAAATGTTTCTTGAGTACCAAATCAGCATATTAGAATGATTTCTGAAGTATCATGTGACACTGAATACTGGAGCAATGAATGAAAATTCAGCTTTGCCATCACAGGAATAAATTACATTTTCAAATATATAAAATAAATTATTTTCAATTGTAATATTGCACAATAGTACTGTTTTTACTGTATTTTTTATCAAATAAATGCAGCATTGGTGAGTATAAAAGACTACTTTCAAAGACATAAAAAAATACCTACCCCAAGCTTATAAACACTAGTAGTAGTGTATATGCATTTATTTATATTATATATAATATTTATATTTGTAGGTGGATGCCAGGTATGGAGGAGGACAAGCAGAAATCTGATGTCCATTTCAGGTCCCTTGATGGAGATGGAAATTTCAACTGGAGATTTGTCTTTGGCTTTGATTATTTGCCAGCAGAACAGTTGTGTATGGTGTCTAGAAAGGTTAGTGGTTTGGAAAAGCATAAATACATATTAGATTACGTGTTTTCAATCATAGGTAGTCACAAACCATATGTGTTTTCATTTCCAGGAACACTTCTGGAATCTAGACAAAACTGAGTTTAGGATCCCTCCTAAACTGATCATTCAGATCTGGGACAATGACAAATTCTCCTTGGATGACTACTTGGGTGAATTCTCTTCTTCGAATCAACATACATACCCACCAGATGTTTAATCTTTCCTTTTTTTTGGATTATTATTATGTATTATTTAGGGTTTCATTAGAAATATTCATGGTCATTTTGATGTTTTTGGCAACTGGCTTTCTCAAACAGGCACGGTGGAGTTGGATATGCTTCACCTCATCCCTCCAGCTAAGACCCCTGAAAAGTGCTCTTTAAGCATGCTAACCCAAACAGGCAAAAACCTCACACCTACGTCACTCTTCTCCCAGAAGTCAGTGAGAGGCTGGTGGCCTTGTGCCATGGAGGAAGATGGCAAAAAAATCCTGGCTGTGAGTGTAGTTTACTGATAAAAATAAGATACATGATGCATACTGCATATGTACAGTACAAATGGTAAAGACCGTTCTCTTTGTGGTGTTAGGGTAAAGTGGAGATGACACTGGAAGTGTTGGAAGAGAAGGAGGCAGAAGAGAGGCCAGCTGGGAAAGGAAGAGATGAACCCAACATGAACCCCAAACTAGATCCTCCAAAGTATGAGAATATCGATGTTTGGCCATTCAGTATCATGTTTGATTAGATAATGTGAGTAACACTGTATGTTGTAATATGTTCAAACAGCCGTCCAGATACGTCCTTCCTTTGGTTCACAAATCCATGCAAGACCATGAAATTCATTATATGGCGCAGATACAAATGGCTCTTCATTGGACTCATTCTTCTCATACTGGTGATCCTGTTTATTGGAATCCTCTTGTATTCCTTCCCTGTAAGTCTTTTCCAGATATTATTATTAGTAAATGAGCAAATTATTATAAGCAAAGTACCTGTAAGAATCACTATATCATGTGCATTTTCTAAATTTACACTTTTATTCTCACAGAACTACATTTCCATGAAAATCGTGAAGCCGTATTAATTGGAAAATTACAAGACATTGGAGCAGCAAACTGCAATGGGACACAACCAATAGAGAACCAGCAGAAATTGTATTTTTATGTATTTTCCTCTATTTTCCCCCTCCAAAAATACTTGAATAAACCTACACCAAGTGCTGTTTTTTTTTCTTTGTAGACAACACTGGGTTGGCAGGTTACAGTGCTACGAGAAGTTTTTGTTTGATTTCCAATCCCTGACTATGTTTATTTTCTTTGTTAATAATATGCATACAATATTAGATTTATGCTTATGTTGCAATGTTTTGCTGTTGTAGAATTATGTGATTTATACAGTGCATACTGTAGAAGTTATTTACAACGAGATTTTAAGTATGCAATTTTAATGAACTAAAATCAGATGGATCTGCTCCTTTGTTGTTCATTATACATTAAACAGCTATTTCTTGTATACTTGCATATAATATTATCATTAGTAAATACATTGATAATATACAAATTCATAATAATTAATAATAGACCATTTCCATGAACAGGGTACCAAATCTTATTTTCTTTTTCAATAAAAGATTAGTTATGGAAGCGCTTAGAAAATGCTGATTGTCAACCTCAGGTGTACAAACTAAATTTAGCAAAAGAGCTGTTGTTTTCTATTCGTTATATATGAGCTTTACAGATTTATGTGCCCTAGCTACTTTTCTTGTTAGGTTAATTGTATGTTACATAGTAGTTTATCTATAAGACGCTGAGGATGAACCCCTACTTAAATATAAAAATCTAGAACGTAACCAATAATATTAATAAACGGAAGAACCCGAAGAAACAGATTGACGGACTTAAACTCTAAGTTGCAATTCAATTTCTGACCCACCAAAGATATTATTTTATGAATGCTTGTGTGGCAAAACATAGCTTGCATGAATGAGAAAGCTACAGCAAGAGATGAAAGAAACCGGTTCCTGTTGAACTTTAAATAGAGAGGCTTTCTTTCAAACACGTGACAAGAGTCCATCCAATCAGCAGCACCGGAACGACCCGGAACTGATGCATCCTCCACCAGTTATCATTTCTGTTGTGTGTTTAATTCTATTTCACTGTGATCTTGTTGACTTTGATAGTGTGGTAAAAGCAGCAAACCTTTGCATAAAAGGTGTAGTTTTCCCGTCTGCTGGAAAAGAGCTCGAATATGTGTGTGAGCTTGACAGCGATACGAAGACAAAGCAGAAAAAGAGAGCAAGTATGATTATTTGATCCGTGATAAAAGCGAACAGACTGACAGTAAAGCAGCCTGTCTAATATACAAATATTAGCGTGAAGTACTGAAGGAAGAATGTTGTTTTTCTAGCAGTAATAATGCCGGAAACCTATTGTGTATTAAAATGTATGTGGTAGATTTTTATTGAGATGTAAAGGCTTCATCTAAAAGATAAAGGGATGCGTGTTTTAGCTTTTATTAGAGTTATTCTAATACCTATTCTAGATCTGATCATAAATATATGGATTTGAAAGATGCACACATGAATTTTTCTGATATATTAGCCTAAAAATCCATGCAAACTCTGACCTGCCTTTTATCTCTCAGCTAGTTTAGCCATTCACAACAACATAATAATACTGCTGATTAAGAATGTTATCTCTTCACATTTCATGTCTGAACCAATCCATAGTTTCATCTACACTTATCTAGCACTTAGTAGTATATAAAATTATATGTAATAACAATATAATGGTTAGAATCATGCGTTTTCAACAGGACCCCCACCCAGATTCTCAGCCAAACCAGGGACCCTCAGGGATTAGTGTGTGTGTTTGTGATCGCGCGAGTGCGTGCGTGTGTGCAAGATATTTTTCGAGAAGAATTTGAAAGAATTTGCTTCACATTTTACAGTAAAATGTCATTTGAAATGCTAGCTTTCTCGTTTTGCAGTAATCCTTTAATTACTCTGGCTAATGAGTTGTAGGTATGACTGTAACTAGCTTTTATTTTCAGTTCTAAGATCTAAATGTCAGTTCTAAGTTAAATTTTTCTTTTTACAGCAAGTAGTTTGGCAGGAAGTGTGCTTACGATGAATATGGAAAATAGGTAAGTTGTTTTGTTGTTGTTGTTGTTTAAAATGGGTTTAAAAAAATGAAGCACTTTTCGTTTTTTTGTCTTTGACAGCCATGAGGATGAGGATGCAGGGTGTGATCTTCATGAGACCCTTGAAATCAAGAAAAGCAGTCAGGCAGTCATGAAAGATAATGATAAGCTGTGTGAGTCAACAAGAAAACGTAAGGAGCAGAATGATGAACCAGAGGACCAGACACAGACCTCTGTGCAGAACTGTGACGAGGACACAAAGGGCATCACTTATAAAGAAACTCCTGATATTATTGATGCACATGTTCCAATGGAGCCAAGCAATGGAGAAAAGGCAATTGAATCAACTTCACCAGATGCCAAGCTGGTCAAGATGACTTGCATGTCTACAGTGATGTCAGGGACAAACCTCAGTTCCTCCGTAAATACAAGTAATACACATAATGTAGATGTGGAGATGAGAACAGAGAGTCCAGCATGCAAAGAGTCTCTGCCTAGCAACTCTCCTGCCTGCCCCGACTTGCAAGACCCCTGTTCGAGTGTTGACCCAATGGTGGTGGAGCCCAAACCCTTAGTCCCCAATCCAGAAGCTGTAGACAACATCAAAGAAGAACTTGAAGTGACACCCATGGAAACAGATGACACAGAGGGGCAAAACTCTGGTGCTGATGCTTTTGTTCCCGAAAATGTTGTTGAGACTGAACCTGAGAGTGACCAGACACAGGTGTCTTCTTCAGAAAGGTATTGTTGTTTTTGGAAATATTGCTGTAGTAGATAAGGGTTTTACCACACTATCAAAGACTACTCAGATGCACTGATATTAAAAGTTTGACTGTTACTAATAATTGGTTTTATATATGGTTGATTGAAATTCTATAGTATTTTGTTTAAATTGATCGTTACAAACACTAAAACTGAAAATCAGTTGTTTTAATGATACAAGTGAATTTAGACGTCACAACAATATGAAAAATTGATATTAGTTTTGAGATTTGCTAAAGATTTTTTTAATGTGTTTTCAAAGAAGTCTTTTATGCTCACCAAGGCTGTTTTTATTTTTTAAATCAGTTAAAAAAGTAATATTGTTAAATATAAATTTTTCTATTTTAATAGACTTTAAAATGTAATTTATTCCTGTGATTCCACTTTTCAGTAGCCATTAGTCCAGTATTTAGTGTCACATGATCCTTCAGAAAGTATTCTAGTGTGTTGATTTACTGCTCAAAAAACATTTATTTTTCTAAATTAAAAAACAAAACACAATTATTAGTGTTTTTTAATGTGTGTTAGATGACAACAGAGGTAATCTAAATGTAAAAATAGTCTAAATGAGCTTGTGCAATTAAATATGCAATACTGGCTGATATAAATCCATTAACCAATATTGTACAAATATCACTGAAGTCTTATGAAAATATAAAATAAACATAATAATAATGCAATAATAATATATAGTTATTATTATGCAATAAACTATAATAATGCAAATAAAATCATTTGTTCCTTCTCTCCAGTGAGCAAGTGTCAGCAGAGCAGAAAGAACAGGAATGGCTTGGGACCCCAATAAAGGAGCTTAGAAGAATGCCTCAGTGTGGACAGTCCCTGCCACACCTCAGGGCAACAGACAATCACAAAGTACTCATCAGGGTAAGCCACGCTCTCCACAGCGACATTGTGATGTTCTCGGTCAGCGCCTAAGGGCTTCCTGTCAGTTTGAGTCTAATGCTGCTGTGGATGTCCTAGCAGCTCTACGCTTTGCCTGGACAACATAGAACTCAGTGTTTTGATGTTCCATTGAAAGGATTTGGACTGAAGTGGTTGGATAGTACTTAAATATCCCTGCAGAAAATAGTTACTTCATATTTTACATCACTGGCATTTGAGTCTGTTGCAGGCTTTGTATTTTTTAAATAGATTTTTTTTCAGGCAACCATTAAAAGAACAAAAAAAACTTGTTATCCTTTAAAATATCAGAATGCCATACTGACCTGATTACATAATGTTTGTATTGATTCAAAGCCTTGATATTTCTAACTGACTCGATCCTAATGATCTGAGTGGTCTGTTAGGTTTTTTATTCAGTGAGCATATCTGCAATGTATTTAGGTCCTAGGCCATTGAGTGATTTATAAATGAGTTAAAGTACTTTAAAATCAAAGTAAAATGGTAAAATGAACTGGTAAATAAATACCTAGAGTCTCTCTCTGCTCTGGTTTATAGACAGACCTGCTCAAAGAAGGTCAAGTCCCCCATCCATATCCGAGCAAATACAGAGATTCCTGGGATGATATGACTGTAAAGATGCCTTGTTCAGAAAAGAACCTATTTCCTGTGGAGAATGAGGTAATGTCTTCTGTTATGTTAATCGGTGCCATGTAGAATAAAAATTCATTGCTGTTTAAATTATATAGACTTTACTTTTTTTTTTAGAGTGGACTTCTGTTGAATAGCTGATACCGTTTGTTAGGCTTAATATGAAATGATTGTTTGACATAGTTACATCATACCGCATCGTTCAAAGATATTGTGAATATTATTGAAATATTATTATAATTTAAAATAAATTTTGTTTAAAATGTAATTTATTCCTGTGGTGGCAAAGCTGAATTTACCACTTTATTGAGCCATTATTTCAGTCTTTAGTGATCTTTCATAAATCATTCTAATATGCTGATTTGGTGCTCAAGATACTTATTTTTATTATTATTATCATTAATGAGAACAGTTTTACTTCTTAATATTTTTGTGGACACAATACATTTTTTCAGTATTCTTTGCTGTATACAAAGTTCAAAAAGCATTTATTTAAAATAACCCTCTTTTTATGACAAATGTCTTTACTATTACTCGTTCTATTTAATGCATCTTTGCTGAATAAAAATATAAATTTCCTTCAAAAAACAATTGTTAAATGATATAGTGTCTATGGTGTCTATTTGATGTGTACAGTGTGATGTGTTTTTTCAGGATGGAAGTGTAGTGCAAAGTCGATGGGAGTTGATTCGTACAGCTTTGGAAGGAGATTGCAAAAGTTCACTTGACATTAGGGTATGTTTTGTTTTATGTCTTGAGAAAGTTGTGCTAAAAGAATAAGTAATGAATCCCACCAGAGGGTGGCAGAATTGCTCCAAGATGTGAGGCAGGTTTTAGTTACCTAATAAATGTTATAGTTTTACCAAATTGTAGTACTGACTTATTTTAATGTGATTTGGTGGTTTACCTTTTCTTAGATATGAAAGGCTTCTAAAAATGAATTGTTAATATTTAAAAAAGAAAATCAAATGTTTTAACTTTCATAATCTTACAGGATGCAATATTGAGTTACAACACAGTACATACTAAAAGATGGGACTTCACAGCTTTGAACTATCTCTGCACTGAGGTAAGAAGTACTTTTTTTCCTTCAGGAAAAATAAATAAAATAGAGACTGCATGTTTTCTTTTGTGTAAAATAGAGATGGCCAAAGAAAGCTTGCTGTCCAATTGTCCATTGGATTTGCGTCGATATCATGTGTTAATGTACAAAGCATTTGACTTACCCCATCTGGATGTAGTTCAGTGCACCCCAAATAATGTGCATGCAGATGGTTGATATGCATTTGATAGTGTCATTAGTGGAAATGAAATCAGAAAAGTAATAAATTCAATCTACAACATGCACAAAGCGCTAATGAGTTTAAACAAACTGTACATGCACAAATAATGAGTAATTCAGTTTAACAGCATTACATTTTGCTTGCGCAGTAAAACTGACTTCAGCGAAAAGTGAAGAAACCAGTTTAATTGGCTTCTCTGCCAATGCTAGAATAAACCATTTTACTTAAAGAGTATGTCAAGTGGCCCCAGTTGGTTACATTTCACTTCATGATGCATTTTTGACGATCTATATCATAACCGCAGCTGCCATAAAATGAAAGCTCTAATGTTGTGGCGTTAATGAAGTGAGCATCCTAAAGTCTGATTTCTTGTGGTGTGTCACAGTTGGGACCAGAAGGCCCCATGATACTAAAAATGTTCCATCATTGTTTAGTCTGACTGGTTTGAATTTACTGGCACACTAAAGGCATTACGCTCTGCAGTCAGAGAGAAGAAGCAGGTTAGCCTCCAAGTGGATACACACCAAGCAGTCCGCGTCTGCCCCTTCTGCTACCTCGTCCCCGGGGATCCCTTTGCATCCAGCAGTAGTCAATTAAGACAGAGGTGGGCACTCAGCATAACGAGCAGCAGCTGGCAGAGGAAGGCCAGGGAGATGAGGGTCCTGTTTACTGCAAATAAACACACTCAACAGATGGGCCGTGGTCTTCCGCATAGCCAGAAGCTGGTCTTGATGGTGGCTCTGATAGGAAGATGACTTAAGAACGCTTGAGGTTGAGTGCTCCTATTCCACCAAGAGCTTGACATAAATGAGAGCTTGTTTACTGTTTTGTGCCACAGTACTTGTTCTTTTCGATCTTAACTAAGCTAACTTTTTTTGAGCTCTATGGGTACAGAAGATTCTACAGAGTACATGTTGCAGGCATACAACTTATGCTCAGTTTTTGTTTTAAATATCGGCCCTGTTGCCCACACAAGTTATTTTCATACTTTTTAATGCCAAGAATCCCTAAATATGATGATTCCCTTGTGAGGGACCCACTTCCTAAAATATAAAGCTGCTACATTGGTACTTTGTGCTGGCATTATTATTATAATTGTATACATAATTCATTTTTTAATCATCGTGCTAAACTAAAGCACAAATCTGGAAAATATTACTCTAATGTTTTTCATAATAAATAACATTTTGTCAGGATTTCTTACTTTAGATGAAATCAGGCCAAAACAGTAAAATCGGTCACACTTGATTTTAAGGTCCAATTCTTGCTATTAACAAACTACGACTATGACTTTTGTCTCAATAAACTCCTAATTTGCTGCTTATTAATAGTAAGTAAGATAGTTGTTAAGTTTAGGTATTGGGTAGGATTGGGGATGTTGAATATGGTCATGCAGAATATGTGCTGCTTTATATAAACAACTAGTTAGTGAGAATTGGTCCCTATACTAAAGTGTTACCGTAAACTTAAAATATAATGAAATTGTATTATGAATATAATCAAATTCTGTACATTAGGTAAAAACCATTGCATTGTAAATTTTTAAATAACATTAATATCTTAACCTGCCCTAATATCTGTATAAAAAAATAAGGATCAGATCACTGATCAAATTTTCAGAACACCTATCAATTTGTGAAAACTGCTGATATGTAAGATTAAAGAACCGTTATTCTGTACATTTTTGCAGGCAAAATCTAGACATTTCAATAGGAATTTCTCATGAGGGCAGAAAATGTGCCCATGCAGATTTCACAGCGGTTCCAGTTGGTCATGCAGATTGTGTTGACTAACAGGAACCTACTGTTTGAAAGTGACTTCTGTGTGAGCTTTATCTTCATACATTGCTACACAATTGACTACAGATAATACCTTCAAATTTTCACCTAAATATTTCTAACATCATTGCACATAAATTTCTTTTACTGGTGATTACTGGCCCAATTCGATCACTGATTGCAACTGTAGTAGGTGGAGAATAAACCCACCAGGCATTGGTTTCATTATGCTATATCACTGTTCCAGGACTCATAATGTTTTTGAGGCATAGGATTATGTGGATCTTTTTCATTTAGCAAACACTTTCTTATCCAAAGTGACAATACATTTCATACTTGTACAGTCGCTGTTTTGGCTGTTTTGTACTAATTCTCCCTTTCCAGAGAACACATAGTCATTGTGTTGCAAGAAAGTCTTTAACTGCCTTTAGTTCTCTGTGTGCAGTCTTTCTCCAGTGTGCAATAAATGGCAGACTTTGAACTATGCTATATCTTTTAATATATTTAATATATCTTTTGATTAATAGTCAAAAGCCATTTCTGTATTACAGTGCTATTCTTATAGTTATGGCTTCAGCCATAACATCAGAACGTCCCCTCTATGCTTAAGATGATTTGATAGAATAATCTCAGACCTGTGTAAATCAATAGCTGTCTGTGACTTTTTTATGGCTGTATCAAATTTAATTAACCACAGCCGTTAAATCTATAAGGGAGCCAATCAAAGCCATTAGCAAAGTGCACCGCGTTCTAATGAAGCATGCTTGAGTGGACCAGCTCCTTAAACTGTCCACTTAAGAGCTTGAGCTGTGCCTCTGCTCTTTGGCTCAGGCACGATGCATCTTCACGTTCCTCAGTGTTTTTCCATCTGTCTGCTTTTGCCATAATCATTTTATGACTATAATTTTTTTGGTGATCATACATCAACCCTAAGGCCTGTCCTCACTGATGAGATGGCAAGTGCTGTCGTGTTTAAGAACACAATCTTGTTATCTGTATGTTTTCGTGTAGCTGTTAATTAATGTAGTGTTGTTCTCACTCTTTCAGCTGTGATTAAGTATGCAGGTGCTTACAAATGCATACTTTTCCTTGTGTAATTGCTTTTTTATGAATCCCTACTAGTGCCCTTTTTCTAAATTGTCTGAAATGTTATTGAATATTATGGTACTATATAGAATTTTGTGGTATAATATCATTGTGTGCATACATATTTAAATGCTTTTAAGCCAGCTGTCTTATTTCCCTGTATCATCAACAGAGGGCACTGGTATGTCAGCCTGGAGAGTTGGCGATTGATTTTCAATTTAAGAGATTAAATGAAACATCACTGAACAGCGGTCAGTTAATAAGTTCTAATGAAGCATGCTTGAGTGGACCAGCTCCTTAAACTGTCCACTTAAGAGCTTGAGCTGTGCCTCTGCTCTTTGGCTCAGGCACGATGCATCTTCACGTTCCTCAGTGTTTTTCCATCTGTCTGCTTTTGCCATAATCATTTTATGACTATAATTTTTTTGGTGATCATACATCAACCCTAAGGCCTGTCCTCACTGATGAGATGGCAAGTGCTGTCGTGTTTAAGAACACAATCTTGTTATCTGTATGTTTTCGTGTAGCTATTAATTAATGTAGTGTTGTTCTCACTCTTTCAGCTGTGATTAAGTATGCAGGTGCTTACAAATGCATACTTTTCCTTGTGTAATTGCTTTTTTATGAATCCCTACTAGTGCCCTTTTTCTAAATTGTCTGAAATGTTATTGAATATTATGGTACTATATAGAATTTTGTGGTATAATATCATTGTGTGCATACATATTTAAATGCTTTTAAGCCAGCTGTCTTATTTCCCTGTATCATCAACAGAGGGCACTGGTATGTCAGCCTGGCTGGAGATTAAATGAAAGATCACTGAACAGCGGTCAGTTAATAACTGTAAGAGAGTTTTGAATCGTGCATGTCAAATGTGTGCTTACATTATGACTGGCAATCAAACATTTTTAAAGCAGAATATAGAGCAACAAGACCACATCAAAAAATAAATCCATGTTTACGCAATGCTGCATATAGGCCATAGTGAAAATATGGCAGCTCCCACTCTACGCTTCGGTTCTGTGTGAATGAAATGAAGAATCAGTGCAGGCTTAAGGCTCATTCACAACAAGAACGGTAACTAAAAAGATGACTACAATGATAGCTATATTTGTGTCAACTCTAATGCACAATAACATTCCATTTATAATAAGTGCACACTGCAGTTTTGTGATCTGCAGATTTAAATGCTGGATCTTCTAAAGCAGGAAGGATTCTGATTGGCTGTCAGTGTTTTTATCGTTAATCAGCTGAAAAAACGTTGAAAGTGTTTCTAACGATATTTTTTCTCTGTGTGCCATTAACATTGTAGTTGTGCTGTGGACTCTGTTATTCTTCTAAATTTAGAACAAACTATTGTTATAGTTATCCTCTTTGGTGTGAACAGGCCTACTATCTGAAAGCGGTTTCCTCTGGGACATAAAGTGGTCTTCTTATCTGTCCTTCTATGTGAATTTAAATTTCAGGACGGATGTTTATGTTATTGGAGACTTGTGGAATAATGAGTATGACCATTTAAATCTATTGGCTGTGAAATAACATTTGAAGATAAGAATGTCATGAAACAAAATTTCATTATTATTTTCAATTTGATGAAAGCTCAAGAATAACAGAATAATTCTTAATATAGTTTTTATCTGAATAGATCACATGCATTCTGTAGCTGCATTTATACTCGGTGTTATTCTGTATTTACCCGTGCTGTTATCGGCCCTATAAGGTGTGCAAATAGAATGGCTCTCTGGTGTCTTAAAATTGTGTCTGTTACCGCAGGACTCCAATAATTGTCACAAAACTGAGCGGCTGCTGGGATTTTGATTGACAACAGAGGTGTAATGGCTATGGAAAGAAGCAAAATACAAATTAGGACCGGACTTGTCATAAATTGTAGTTGAGCCTCAGCCCTACCCTGAAATGAAAGTGTCAGAGAAGTGGGCTCTGATAAATTCACACTGCTGGCTCAGTGCACAGAACTCCACTTCAGCCTCTAGCCCTTCGCCTACACAACCATCTTATTTCAGTGTCTCAGAATAGCGGGATTCCCTGAAGCCAACACACAGTATTTGTCTAAACATACTGACCCGCAGAAAAATGCTAATTATATAAATCATGCAATGAATGGAACTGGTTGATTTTGCAAGTAAGAAATACTGGTTGGTTTAGGACTTTAACTGCCCTTTTATTTTATTTTATTTTATTTTGACACAGGGAATTCATTTGAATTACAATACAGTTTCGTTTTTTTGGATCTTAAAGGGATGGTTCACTCATCCCCGCACAATGAAAGTCAAAGATGTCCGACAGTATGTTGTTTGAACCTCACTGACTTTGTTTGGATAGAAAAAATGGTTGAAATATTCTTGGGAATATATTTTTGTGTTCTGCAGAATAAAAAAATAGTCATACAGGTTTGGAGCAGCATAAGGGTTGAATGATGAATGATGATTGAATTTCCATGTTCACGGGTGATATGCCCCTTTAAAACCCAAAAAATGGCGTGTAAAATACTAAGCACGATATGTCATGCACTCATAATGCGGAGTGTCCAAGAAAAATCTGCTATTTATTTTCAGTTTATGTACTCCCAAATCAAAAAATAAGAAAATAATGACCTCATCCGACCATTCTTTGAATTTTTATTGGTTGGATTGGATAGAGATTGTAGTATGTTATCTAACAGGTTCTGGTTGGGCAGAATAAGGGGGAATGAAGGAGGCCGTTTGATTTAGTGAGTTCTAACTCCTGCAACCTCAGCTTAGGCCCATCCGGCCTGTCAGCTCTCCTCACTCATTAAACCCAGAGGAGCACTTTACGATGTCAAGCAGGTCATTACTTATGACAGCATTTAGTCAGGCCTCCTTTGCGGGTGTATAAATGCTCCTTGGTTAAATTGTCAGGCGAGGCTTCCCGTCCAGAAGAGCCCCACGCCGCCTCTCCTTCCTCAACCCATTTGCATCTGTTCCAGGAATCCCATTTAATCAGCTGAGCACACCCAGTAACCTTGATGAAATGGGCCCATGACTGAGCGCGCTGCCAATCGCAGCCAATATATTTGTAAATAAGTGTGTTGTAAATCTGTGTGATGATAAAACAGTAGCGTATTTATTTTTCCCGAAATCATACAAGGTTGCTGAGCCAGCGTGTGCTGTTTTGACACCCTCCGCTTCAGAATGAATATCACAAAGCAGTGCTGTTTGCCTGATCGGAGATCTACGGTGACGTTGCTTAGCTGTATTTTACCCGAGATGAAAAGTGCACCGAGGGCTTTGTCTTTATTTCCACCTCAGTCATGTCATTCACCAGTGGGAGCTCCGCTAATATCACAAAATTACGTTTTTGTAACCTCTGTGCGATAGATCAAGTTTTGTTACTGCCTTTTCGGATATGAGTGAGTTTTTTCTTGCTACACTGACAAACCGAGGAGTTTTATATATCAATTCCCTGAATCAAGCTTTTTGGATGCTCCAGGCAATAGAGAGATAAAATGATTGCTGGGATTGCCCATAGGAACTCCACTAATATGGTTAATATTGCATTTAATGTGTTTATCCAGTGCACTCTGAGCTTTTATGTTTTACTTGCAAAAGTTGAAAGCAACCTGTTTTTGTTGCCAAAAGCCAGCAGCTCAGGATGCAAATCATTTTTGTTCACCTATTGATGTCATTCTGACAGCATAACGTCCTATCGGGTTTTTTTTTCTTCCCCTGACACATGAATAATACTCTATATGACAGCTGGGTTCAAGTGTCTTATTCAACAATATGGCTCCTTTTTCTGACAGTTGTTTTCCATTAAATGGTGTTTTAGAAACTCATGCTAAAAAGGCTTCATTGTTTATTCTATTTTGTACCAGACAGTTGACATTTCTTTTTCTTTCTTATTAGATTGAGGACATAACATGGTAATGTTGTCAATCTTTAATTGGTAATACTCAAAAGTATGATTCATTCTCTAAGCAGAGGTGTCACTTTAATTTAATTTAATAGACAAATATTTACTTCTTTTAAGTGACAAAGACTCAGATTGTTACAAATAATTTATTTAAAAGAAACTTTACTTTATATTCATCTCAAATTCAATTAAGAAAGAATGTATCATGGCTTCAACTGTTTTTAACACTGACAATACTAAGAAATGTTTCTTGAGCAAATCAACATATTAGAATGATTTTTGTTGGATCATGTGACACTGAAGACACTGAGGAATTAATTACAACTTAAAATGTATTCAAATACAAAACAGTTATTTTAAATTGTAATAATATTTAGCAATATTACTGTTTTGATTAAATAAATGCATCTTACAGACTTTAAACCAATTTAAATAGTTGTGTATATTTAAAGTGTGAACAGACCTGTTTCTTCATTTGTTTGTTAATCCTAATCCGCTATCAAACACATTTAATCCTTCTCCTGCAGGCTATGGATAATGAAGAAGTACAGCATCTCTTTAACGTCACATTGCCAAAGCTGATGAAACTGGTTTTGAATACGCCCAAGATTTGCACCCAGGTGAGACTACACAAAATCATATACTGTCCTTCACATTGGCTTGGAGAGACGCTCAGGTTTTGGGGCAAAAATAGATCAGTAGTGATAATCATGTCTGGCTGGTAAAGGTCAATGGGCCCAGCGTGCTGCGGTGTAAAACCAGTGGCTAGTGAAGGACACTTCCACATGAGCACAACTGCCTCATTATCATCTGAACTAATGGAGGCCAATGGTAGACGTCCATCAGCCTAATTTCTGACATCAGAGCAAAAATGTTGAGGGATATGTTCTTAAATGCATCTGAATTTAATGCTTTAAGTTTTCACAAATGTACTTCTATGTTAATCCTCATGTTATCTTTTTATTTTCCTGCTGAAGAAAAAAAGTCTAAAATCAGCCTAAGATGGTTGGCTGGTTTTAGCTGGTCTTACAGCCTGGTCATGACTGGTTTGCAGGCTTGTTTTAGTGGGGGTTTGACCAATTCTTTAGCTGGTCAGGCTGGAAGACCAGCTGACCAACCACCTAAAACCAGATTAGCCAGGCTGGGAGACCAGCTAAAACCAGCTTTTAAACCAGCTTAGGCTGGTTTTAGCTATTGTGTGTTTGTATTTATGTATTTCACATTTTTTATTTGTAAGATTCTGAAGTACCATTTAGAAACAGTGTTTGATAGAGTGACATATTAAGCTAGAATAGATTAAAGCATTTTTAACATTGAGAAAATAAACTATTCAGCTTTAAACTGAATAAATATAGGCAAGACAAGGCTGCAAACCATTCAGTAAGCTAGTTTCTACTTAGCCATTGAATCACTGTTTATGTAAGATCTTGCACAGATAAGAAGCCTTTAAGAATTCAGGAGTTTTTGCCCTTAAAAAGGAAAATATCTTCTAGCTCAGATCCACTCTTTATTTATGTACTTTTTATTAATGTTTGCATTGATTAGTCATCTATACTGCCCTTAAGAGTCTTTAAGTCTGATCAGTAGAGATGGATGACGTTCGGTGTAAATGCTGCTGGCTGATGGTGGGATACAGCAGGGCACCTTAATTACTGCTGGCCATTTGCTTAATGTAATTCTGTCTCCCTGTTTGGTCAATTGCTAAACTAATTATCTTTGCCTCTCTCTCCTCTTCCACAGCCAATCCCGCTGCTTAAGACAAGGATGAATCAGTCCTTGACCATGTCACAGGAACAAATTGCCTGCCTTCTTGCCAATGCCTTCTTCTGTACATTTCCCAGACGCAACTCGCGCAAGTCCGAGTATGCCAGCTACCCCGAGATCAGTTTTTACAGGTACTGCCTCCTCTTCAGTGGCGTCGCTCTGGAGACCCGTTACATATTTTGCCGGTCTAGTTATTGATTGTCTGAGGTTTTAGATTTTCATCCAAATTAGGGTTTATGTGTAGGCTGTTAGGTAAGTCACGACATGATTTAATTTAGCTTCCCATTATCTAGTAGTCTGTTTCTATTACATTTACAATGGATTTTGGCCTGTTAATGTGGAATGTGGAGGCCTCAAGTATCAAATTTAGTGAAGGTTCCTCTTTATCAAAATTACACTCCTCCACATTCACAAATCAACAATGTGATTTTCATTTACAATGACCATTTGCACTGTTCTGACTTTTCCATCATTAAATGTTTTAATATTGAATCACCCATAAGGGGGCGATGATGCTTCGGACTCCAATTATGGGTTTAGAAATATGTTGTGAACAAAATTGTGTGTTGCCAAATTTACAATTTAAGAGTTTTAAGACTTACACAATATGGCTAATGTTACAAAAAAGGTCTTGGTTGACTGTGATTCTCCTAGTTCGCTGTTGTTTGGTTTGATAGATATCGTCTTTGCCGTTATACAGCGTGTAGGAGTTTCTCTCCTCTCTTAAATTGCAGCTGTACAACAAAGCCACTCATGTGGTACAATTCTTAAATCAAGCCTTTACGGGCTGATTAAAACAAATGAATTAGATGCTAGGGAGACTGATGTGAAGTGCGTGGCCATCCATCTCTCGTCTGTCATCGTGCCTACTCAGATGTCTTCCTCTGATGAGCAGGATCTCCTGCAGCCAGAGCTCATCTCACTACATGGAGATGTTGTTGGTATTCAACAACAGTATATCGAAGGGTACATATCGTTGACAGAGCAGTAAGATGTGTTTTAATCTGGTTAACTGTACATAGTTTTTGTCTTATGGCCAGATATTTAGAAAAGCCCATTTTATATGGCTCCCTGTCACTGAGAGATTCACATGACAGTGAAGTGATGAAGTGTTATTTGTTAATGCTGTAGCAGGTGAAATGAGTTGTCAACATGCATACATACATATATATATATATATATATATATATACATATTTATTTTTTTCCCTTCCATGGTCTGTCTGAATACTGGATTCTGATTGGCTGGCAGGTATGCAGTAAAACTAAAAAAAGTCAGTTTAATGCACAGGTAGTTCCAAGTCAGTTTAATCACCATTCTATGCGCTGTTTTAATTGATGCACACAAACCCACACACATCACTCGCATGGCACACAAACACACACACAGAGAGAAAGAGAGTCAGAGATCGCAGATCGCACATAAACTTGTTACTAGATCGCTACATTATGTTCCTCAGCAACGAGGTGGTAAAATGTTTTTGAAGTAGCCTAATTGTATGTATGTATATATTTAAGGGATAATCAACGGCTTGCCGCGTCGAGTGGTTTTTTGCCTCCACATCGTGCATTTAAAATCCTTTAATGCACAGCAAACCGTTGATTATCCCTTATTATTCATACATACATACATACAACGTTTATTTATGTATTCATTAAAATTAAAAATGGTAAATACTATAATACTATAGTATATAACTGTATATTTAGCTGTGGGGAGAGTGTCAGTGTGCTTTACTTTCCACTTGTCACTGAGAGAGTCACATGATGAAAACAATATTTGTTTATGCTGTAGATGGTAAAATGTCTTAATTTAATATATACAGGTTTAATGTTTATACAGCTAAAACTATATATATATACTATATATATATATATATATACACACACACACACACACACACACACACACACATATATATAATTTAAATATAATTTTCCTTATTTTTTCTTCATAGCAAAACATAGTGAAAAGTGACAACTGTACGCCATTCAAAGAAGAGTATTAATACAGTTGACACTGTGTTTGTTTAACTAACTGAAAGTGGGTGTTTAGGAAAGTCATCAGGAAACCTGTTTGAAAACAGGCATTATTTTAATTTGATGATGGTAGTGGTGCAGAAATTAGACACTTCGTCTTTAATATGGCTGTAGTTACAGCACTTATCCTGTAAAAATGCCAGTCATAGATTGTCTCTGCTTTAATGAAGTTGTTTTCATGCAAGTCAGAGTAACAGAATTATCCTTTAAAACTCTTAAGGAAAACTGCCTGTGGTTCATCGTGCCGCACACATTCAGAAAAACGTAGCAGCAGCCCTCAGTTTTACTCTGTCATGCTGAGATGGCTATTGATTCCCCAGGCACTTCAAGTACTTATACAAACTCCAAGACATACAGAGGAGCTAAATTTAATACATTTGACTTCATTTGCAGCCATTGTCTTGTTTCTGCCTTTTTCGTCCCTGCTGGACATAGTTAAAGTGCTCTAGATAATGAAGGTCTGAGTGAGATCAGCATTAAATCTAATTGGTCATTCAGGTGAACACAGAGACACAAAGTGTGCGCAAGCATCATACACTAACAAACAAGTACCATTCTATTTTTTTTTAAGTAGTACTAGTTAGGACATTGTGGGCCGTGACTTCAGCCATGCCGCAGAAAACAAGTTTCAGCAAGACCGCAGAGGATCCAGACGTGTGGATCGTTACGGTGCAGCCCACTTTAATTGAGTGACTGTCCATCAGTTTACTCATTGGTTTGAGCACTGCTACTATCAAACACCAGGCAATTTAGAGATTGCTTGTTTGGCAGAGCTGTCATAGTCTGCCCTCTGGGAAATGACATATAGGCTTGCTGAAGATATATTTACTTTAGTTTCAAAATGTGCACATCAAAGCAAGCTTTCCAGCGGTACACCTGCAAAACTATGAATACAGATCCACCAGTGAGATCCGAACAGCTGTCATTGTTTCTTGTAAAGATTCAGATTGATTAGGAGCCACCAAATTGACATCTGTTGCCATGTTCGTCACCTTCGATTATGTGAGATTTACATTGCGTTGTACATCGACTGCATTTATTGAATTACATTTATGTGTGAATGGGGTAAACCTGTGTCAGTTTACTTAACTGTCCTTTTGTCAAGAAGAAATCAGTTATAATTCTGGATGTCCACTATCAACTTAAATTTGACTAATTTAACATTTTTGACTTACAATAGGTTACTGTGGGGGAAAATCCTTGATCACAAACAGTACCATTCAAAAGTTTGGGGGTCGCTAAGATTTAAGCATTAAATGAATCTAAATTTTTCCTTACCAAATAAAAGTTGTTCTTTTGAACTTTATCAAAGAATCCTGAAAATGTATCACATTTTTATACACGTTTAATACCTCAAAAGTATTAAGTAGCACATCTGTTTTTAACATTGATAATACTAATAGATGTTACATGAGCACCAAATCAGCATATTAGAATGATTTAGTAATTAGATGTGTTCATGCATTTTAATGCAAGACTCACTATGATATAGATTGAGCAGCTGGGACCACTTGCCCTAAAACTTCTGGCACATTTTACCCCATAGCTACCATTTAGTGAAAAACACTACATTTTAAAATTCATGACTAATGGCCAAATAATTAACATGCGTTTTATATATTGGCAAAATGTTTGTAGTTTTTAGACCTGTACACAAAACTCATTTTGCCTGGCATGTACTGTGGAAAAAAAATGTTTAACATTTAAATTTAATAATTTTAAAAAATGTTCATTTCACCCTAGCAATTTCCAGCTTGTCTTGTTATTGAAATCAGGTTTATAAGATCCTTTAATAGGTGCTTGACTTGTTGAATCAAATCACATTTTCTCACATATTTCTCATATTAAAGGTCAACAGTCAGTTTCTAACTAAAAAGCAGCTATTTTCTGTCAATAACAGGTTACCTTCTGGGTTACATTACATAAAATCAGCTCCACCATCAAGAAGGCTATATATAGGAGGCTTCAATAACTCTTTCTTACTTCCCAAAGGGCTTTTAGTGCATCAGTTTTTCCTCTGTCATTTCATTTGTTCCACCCTTTTTTCCTGCTTATTCCATTTACATCAAGTAAGAGGAAGGATGAATGCAAGTGGAAGATGGTTAGCTTGAAGACTGCAATATTCTAAATGGAGAAAGCCATTTGCTGGGGGGGGGGCATCATGGCTGATCACTGTAAGGCTTTTGCTATTTGGGACTTTTAAAAGCAAGCCTGCAGTTCTTTAATGGTCTTTAGAGGAATGAAGAAGTGTTCTTCTCTGCATTGTCTTTTGTGAAATGGGACACAAGTGCAGCTCTGAGCCCGCAGGCGTGAGTCCGTATCATTGTTGTCCTGACAGAGAGGCCATCACAGGCAGGCGTGCTGAGCAAACAGGACTTTGTGAGATGAAGCGGCAAAGTCTGATCACACGGAAGGCCTCTTTTTCCTCACATGTTCCCAAGAATGACGCACTAACCTGCAGAAGTTGGTGCTGAAGCTCATATACGTCACATTGACTTTGAGAACTAAACGTCTCCCTCTAATGGTTGTTTATGACTGCGTTGATAATACATCCTCTGAAAGTGAACATGGATTGTGTGAATTGATTTTGCTAATTTATGTACCTAATCAACATTTTTGTGCATCTTTATCATTCTCTAGACTGTTTGAAGGTTCTTCCTCACGCAAGATTGAGAAACTCAAAACTCTGCTGTGCTATTTCAGAAGAGTCACTGAATCAAGTAAGTCTGTACCTGCCGAACCGTACAAATATCCACTTAACGCTCAGACTTTCTAAACCCTGTAAGACCCAAATTTAGAAAAAAAACTGTGAAAAAATTATTTCACCATTTATAAGTTGTTGTGGGAGGCCTCTAATGCAGAAATAAATGAGTTTTAAAGGGGTGCTATTATGCTCTTTTACAAAGTATTGATTATGTTTTGGGGGTGTACTAGAACATGCTCTCATGCTTGGTGGTTCGAAAAACGCATTATTTTTCACATAATTTACATTATTAAAATACCTTTGAAAAATGTTGTGAAGTTATCTGTTTCAGTTTGACATTGTCACTCTTATTTAGATCCTAATACAAAAAAAACTGTGCTTTAACCCTGTAAGACCCAAATTTAGAAAAAAACTGTGAAAAAAATTATTTCACCATTTATATGTTGTGGGAGTCCTCTAATGCAGAAATAAATGAGTTTGAACATTTTTTTATTTTTAGTACGTTTTTAGTGAAATGTTGTAATATTACAACGTTGGGCCTTTGGGGTAGCAGAATTTCAGTGATTTTACTAACTGTCTGAACAAATCTAAAGATGATCTAAGGGTTCATTTGCAGGGTATACTGCTTATGTAGCCACATAACAGCAGCCTATATATCCATACACAAATAATCACACAATAATAATAATCAGACAAGTCATGTTTTTTATGAATATTATAATTATTATAAAAAATATGTTCAATCAAAACTATTTACTGGTATTTACAATGTCTAGCTGTGTTCATAGCCATGTTCAATTCCCATAGTCTCATAATGATTTTGTAAATGCTCCTTTCTTTTGAAAACTGTACTCATTGGTGTTAGATGTCAGAGCCTTGATCATATCTTCTGACACAAACCTTCAGAAGTACTCCAGTGGTGTATGATGGGAGACTGCATCATCAGAGAAATTAATGTTGAGACAGATCAAATCCTTTTTCAGACAGTTTTACCTGTTACGGCGCACGGTCTGTGTTCTTGAATGGCCTGGTTTCGTTGACATGATGTTCACATAATCATCAGGTGGGCCAACAAAAATGGGTGGTGATTTTCCTTGTCCAGTTCACAGGCATCTTTATATTACTTTTTATCATTTGTATCAGAGTCCATCTCAAAGTCTTTGTTCCCATTTTGGATGGCATCAATGACATCATATACATTATGACCTTACCTGTCTATTTTCAAGGCTAAATAATCTTGATGCAAGTCAAACCCAATCATAATTAAACATTTTAAAGAATTCAACAATTTTGCAGAAATCACACATTTCACAGAATTCACACATTCCACAGATTTCAAACAATACAGTCTGATAGCTTATTGTGCTTTACTAAGCAATAAGTTACGAGAGGCTGTGCTGTATTGTGAATAAATCACGGCTGAAGGGCGTTGTTAGGCACGACGCCAAGCGGAGTAAATTAAAAACAGACAACCTTTTATAAAACGGTTACCACACAATAAAAAAATATTAAAATCAAAAATGTATGTTTTGGAATGTTACTTTTTTGAAGCAAGTTCGTTAAATGCTGTCCTTCCGCTAAATATAGTTCCTGACAGCAACAGTAAACGGCAAGAGAATGTTCCGAACATGCCTCATCTAGTGATGGGAAGTTCGGATCATTTTACCGACTCGGACCTTTGAGTCTCGTTCAGCAAAATGAACGAATCTTTTTTCGAGTCATTTCGTTCATTTTAGCAAAATATAATTAAAATGTTACGTGTTACCTCCCTAACACGTCTACTACTTACGCAAACGTTGATCACACTACAAACAATACAAAACTGCTATAAGAAACAGAAAAGATTAATTCATTGTTTACCTGGGTCTTCAGTCTATGATTAGCTCACCACCTCTTATCTGACAAGTCTTCGGGTTTGGGCTTATGGGGCTGTCACGTGATGAACGAATGACTCGAAACAGGTGAACTACTTGACTAATTCCAGTACAGAACATATAGGATGTTGCGCATGCGCGACTGAACGAATCACTCCCCGAGACGACTCGTTCTTCCTGAGTCAAATTAAAGATTCGTTCAAAATGAACGAATCGTTCAAGAACGGCCCAACACTAGCCTCATCTAATGGAGCTTAAATAAAAACAGAGAATAGGAGCTCTTATCCGCGGTGTAATTTTTTTAACACCATATATGATATTTTCTCACACACATACATCTGCTTATCACTCAGCATGAGGAAACGTCTGTTTTCTGTCTTTTAGTTTTAAAACAGACAGATTCGCGGCACAGTGCGAGTTTGCAAGCGTCATTACAGTGTAAACTGATGGACATAAAGAATCATACCTGAAACAGAAAACTAATAAATTCAGCAATATTCCCTCCTCACTTCGGAAACTGTAACTTAGGGCTTCCACAAAGATGCGTACACGCGTCAACATATCTCCGCATGAGAAGCGTTTTAGAGTAGACGGGGAAGGGCGGGGTCTCAAAGTTAAAGATGAAAGATGCAACATAACGCCAGCAGGGGTCACTCATACTTCATTAAATAAATAACAAACAGTTAAATGTGCTGCAAGTTTTTGACTCTACTAAAGTATAAAAATACCATAATATGTTTGCAGATATTTAAGAAACATGCTAAGTTAACATAACGTTACTTGTTTATCTGACAAACAATGCTACAGTCAGTTATTCTCCTTTGAAAATATGCGTTCCAGGCCGGAATGTCGGTCTCTGTTTTGGTTTGTGAAACCCGCCCACTGCCAGTTTACCCAATTGTATTTTGGGACCCCGGGTTGCCAGTTGGCGGAAAACACAGCATATTTCATTTCATTCATTATCAAGTGCGCTCGTTCCTGTTGGTGTGCTCAATCTGGCAACCTGAGTGTGCGTCGAGTCTGAGGAGGAGGGGCCGGGTGAAAAAAAAACCCTCTCCGATATATATTTCATTTCATTCATTATCAAGTGCGCTCGTTCCTGTTGGTGTGCTCAATCTGGCAACCTGAGTGTGCGTCGAGTCTGAGGAGGAGGGGCCGGGTGAAAAAAAAACCCTCTCCAATATTTTGAATTTGGACTGCAATACCTAGTTCAACCACTCGGTGTCAATCCTATATACAGCACCTTTAATTCTGCCGAAATACATAATACACGGAACGGTTTTAATGCTCGATTGTTTATGTTGCTAAGGTTGGTTGCTAAGGGTGTTGCTCAGTGATACACAGAACGTTGGGTGAAGCGGTCATAGCTGTGCTGTATCGTGAATAAAACACAGCTGCTGACCAATCAGAATCGAGGAAAAGAACTAACCGTTTTATAATTATCATGATAATAGCACGTATAACCCCCACATTCCAGAACATTATCACCTGGCCCTCATGCATCAAGCACACATTTGAGCAAACAAGTTAAGCCCAGAAAAGAAAACCGAACCAGTTAAGTATATTTTAAAATTTAGTTTTAAATATTGCATGACAAATAATTTAAAATTCTCAAAGAAATAATGTATTTTTTAATTCAACTTGAACTTATCATTTACTGTAATAATCATTTAATTTGGAATAAGTTAACATTAAAAATCAATATTATATTTTATCACTGACATTCATTCATTCATGTAATGTGTAAGGTGCACAGGTAAATTTTGCTACCACTCTAGCCCAATGTTGTAAAATTACAACATTGACATAAAAAGCTCAAAATCTAATTTAATCAAAGTATTTAACAGTACCTTAATATCTGCGTGATCTACACATATTACTAATCACAGAAAAAAAATATTTTAGGCATGTTATTTATCCAGTCCAATAAAAAAAAGGTGAAGCCCCTTGAAGCAAGTGTGCAGGTTGTGTAAGTTTATGGCCAGGTAAACAGACCTATTTACAAAATATACCACCCAACAACATTGCAGGACTGAACAATAGGACCTACTAGTTGTGTAAATGTGATCTTAAAGGCTAAAAAAACAAGTACAGGTTTGTTTTAGTGGAGCTAAAACTGACGTTGTAATAATACAACAGTGGGCCTTACAGGGTTAAAGTGGTGTAATTTATGTTTATTCCTGATTTTTTTTTCTTTTTCTTTTTTTTTCAGTGCCCACCGGCCTTGTCACATTCACGCGACAGAGCTTGAGCGGTTTTCCAAAATGGGAAAGGTACCTTATTTATAGTGCTTGGTACAGTGGTGTTATTGGCTTTATTTAATGACGACAAGTACTGTAGTGATTAAAAAAGGGTATATACCATTATATAAATCTCAGATGTATTTTTGAATGTGCTACAGCTAGAGGGCTCTCGGACATTTAAAGTAGTTCACTGAGATCACTCCTTCACAACGCTTTGTGCTTGATAAATGAACTTTGGCACTATGTAGTCACTTTGGCCAATTGCTTCCTCTGGTAGTGCAGACGAAGCTTATTTTTGCTTATTAGAAAACTCATACCGCTGAGATGGTTGTATTTCAAATTGCTTAAGTCACGATTGTAACCTTCCACTCCTAGTTCACTATAGCATTTCTAGCTTGCCACTATTTATGATGCAGTTGTTTAACAGTACTTGTAAATGAATGTTTTAGTGAGTGGTGGTTATTTTGCCATTGGTGTTTTGATGAAGTTTTTTTTACCTTTAGTTCAAAGAAACAGCTCACCCGTCTTCATATCACCTGTAA
This sequence comes from Sinocyclocheilus rhinocerous, assembly GCF_001515625.1. Taxonomy (NCBI): domain Eukaryota; kingdom Metazoa; phylum Chordata; class Actinopteri; order Cypriniformes; family Cyprinidae; genus Sinocyclocheilus; species Sinocyclocheilus rhinocerous. The sequence continues at coordinate 1,998,220 of NW_015626033.1, read as the reverse complement.
GGGCACCATAGAGGATGAGGGCTACGGGATGCTTCAGGTGAGAATGTCATGCATGGGTAGTTTTGACTGTGACATCTGTCAGATTGGAGATTGCTTTGACACAAAATACCTTTTCTGTCATCCTCCCTCTCTCCTTAAGAAGGACTTGTCTGCATAGTTGTTAATTATACTTTTTTTGTATGATTCTGATGCTGATTCTTTTCCAGCTGTGAGTAATTCTGGCTGTTTATCTTGAATGAGAACATAAAAATAAATAATATTTCCCCAAAACTATCAGTGGAACATTCTATAAAATAGGTGCCTCTTCCAGTTTGGCAATATTGGCTTTTTTCTTTTCTTTTCCAAATGACTTTTTTTTAAGACAAATGAAGTTTCATTATTTTGCAGAAGAGGAGGCTTTAACTTGTACTTGAAAAAAATAACTTTTTTAAGGGATGATAATGCCATTATGACTTAGGATACCATTCTATTTATTATAAACATTCAGTTTTGTCATCTGTCTCTTTAAATGCTTAAGCTCTTTAAAGCAGAATCAATTCTGGTTGGCTTTCAGTGTTTTTAGCTTCCATCAGCGGGAAAAAATTATGTGGAAGTGATTCCAACAATATCATAAGTTGTCATATGGACTCTGCTATTCTTTTACATTCAGAGCGATTTTTAACACTAGTTATATATTATCCTCTTTGGTGTGAACGGGCCTAAAGAGTAGATTTATTTCCATTAGTATGCATATCTTAAGTTTTCTCCAAAATATGCATATTTTATAATATACTGTAGCAAGGAGAGTCTTTTTGTTGATATGTCTAGATTTGCTTTGTTTTGTTTTTATGGAGTACAAATGGCACCTTTTTTTATAGCATATCATATTCACATTGGACATAACATGTCAAAGATTTCAGACAAGTCTGTGACGCAATATGAAAAAAAACAACTTAAACATCTCATTGTTGACCCAACTGACTGAGGTTCGGCAGATCCGTTGGCCCCGATCACATTCCTCCCTGCACCTCTCGAGTTCATCGCAGAGTCTGTCTGCCGGGGTCTTCTGCCCTGCTCTCCTTTTCCCATCTCTCCCCAGTTGGGGCAGGGCACACCCTGACAGCTGATGGGCACACATGAACAGCCCTGGGAGGTCCCAGGAGCCCGGGGTCCTGCCGGCCGGATTGACGGATGTTTCCGGAAGGGTGGGACAATCTGACAGGTTGTCAGTAGTGCTGAGGAGAGGCGGGGCGGTTGGAGCTGGAGTTGAGTGACCTGATCAGCGAGATCATCTGGCAGCCTGCCAACCTCCCTCCCCTTTTCTCCTCCATGTCACTGAGGAGGCTGTGGCCCAGTGAGTCCAGCCTGACAGCCTGCAAAACACAGCCTCAAAGGGGTCCTACACTTCCCCTGTTTACCTTTTCAAAGCTGTCCTGGGCCAATATTAGCACTGCTGCTCACACTCCCAGTCTTTGAAATATGAAAATGCATAACAATAGGAGACAGCACTGAGGAAATGGCTTCCACAACAGAATTTAGCAGTGCCACAAGCCAGTCACTCATGTAACTCATATAATTATGTATTTTATATTTTATATGTATTTATTTATTTTCTCCTGCACTTTGTCATTTTTGCCCTTTCAACATTTTAGTGCCACAAATGTGATAAATAGCAGTGCAAAACAATTTTTATTTATGTCAGAAAATTTCAATATTCTGTTAATTATATTAATTTAAAATTTTCTTTACAAAAAAAAAAACATCTGCGATGTAAGTATATGATATCATTTAGACACTTTTCTGGAAAACATCAGGCCACCCTTATTGTTGAGCCCTGATATGGTATATAAATACTAATGCCAGTAGTACGTATAATATACTCTAGTTGTATAATGTAATATGTGACCCTGGACCACAAAACCAGTCATACGTTTGTAGCAACTTCATTTTTGTTTAGTAATATGCATTGCTAAGGGCTTCATTTGGACAACTTTAAAGGCTATTTTCTCAATATTTTGATTTTTTTGCACCCTCAGATTCCATATTTTCAAATAGGATAGGACAATATTTGGCTGAGATACAACTAACAAACCATACATCAACGGAAAGCTTATTTATTCAGCTTATTTATATGATTATATATTATTAGCTTACCCTTATGACTGGTTTTGTGGTCCATGGTCATATAATGTGTGGTAGTATAAAGTAATTTTCTAAATAAAAATACAAGAGTATTACATAAGAACAAAGCTTAAATGGTCTGCCTAGAAGCTGTGAACATATTTACTCATTTGTTTGAATTATCTGACCTTCATGGCTAATGGCCAGTCCTTAAAAGATCCATTATTCAGCAAAGAGGGAATGGGCATTTGACCTTGGCAGCAACCTGCAAGGGTCACAGTGGACAGAAGTCTGTTATGCATGTGTTTTACATCAGTGAAAAATGTTTTCATGTTTATTAATTATAATTTTGGATTTTTGTTTTTCATTTATTATTTTAATTATTTACCTCGTTGATATTTTTTATACCCAAAGATTTTTATTTTTATTTTGTTTTGTTTTAATTACAATTTCATGGCAGATGAGAAATATCAGCAGCAAAAAGTTAATTTTGTTGTAACATTGTGCACAATTTAAAGGTCCCCAGAACGGTGCAGAAAATTCTTTCCTCCTTTTACTTTTCTCATCTTTTGTAGTTTTACGCACAGTCGGGTAGAGCACTCTATTTTCCACCCCTGTGCATTTTAGCACCCTGTCCCCTACCCAGAACCTATAATCTCTGGTGACATGCTGGACAGACAACCTGGCTTACAGTCTGACCATTTGAATGTTCAGACAAGTATCATAGATCTCTGTACCGTAACATTATTTCACACCAAGGATGAAATCATATTTTTTACACTTTAGACCAGTTGAACAATTTTGCAGAAGATGAATGTGTTTTTATTTGTGCTGCAGGTGGACTTTGCGAACAGGCTCGTGGGTGGAGGGGTGACCGGTATGGGGTTGGTCCAGGAGGAGATACGCTTCATCATCAACCCTGAGCTCATGGTATCACGCCTCTTCACAGAAGCTTTGGACCACAACGAGTGCCTCATCATCACAGGTCAGCACACACACATGCACAGCAGTGGAAGAGGTCCGCTCCTCCCTGCCGTCTGTCCTGCACACCATCACGCATCTCTGTCTGATTGATCTCAGCCACTACTGAAGTGTCTTGTTCCTCCCTTCTAGCTGTTCAAACTCTTTGAACTTGGTTGTCTAAAATGTGTGAAAATATGACCTTTTTTGTACTTAGATGAACCTATGGCTCATTATATAATAAGTTGGCTTAGGATTCATAAGGAATTTTAACGATTCTGCCTTCTTAACATGGAGGATTTCAAACTTTTTAATGCCAAGGACCTCCAATTATGGCAATATCTTTGCGAGGGACCTCTTTCAAAAAATCATGGCAGCTGCATTTGTACTGTGTGAGGAAAAATAAAGCGTGATGTTATGAAGATAGTGTTGTTTCCTAAATAAAATTATTAGCTTATTTATAGTCATTGCTCTAAAGCAAAGGCAAAAATATTAGCTTTAGTGTATCTTGTATAAACATGAAAAGAATCATTTCAATTCAATTAAAATTGTAGCACTTTTCAGCAAAAAGCATAGAAACTAATAATGAAACTAGAAAGCATAATATTTTTTAATTTAGTAAATGTATTACAGTTATTGCAATGAAATTAATTTTTAGTAAACATATTTTAGCCTAAACAACAACTGACAAAACAAATGATTATTATTATTATTATTTATTTTATAATTTTTTTAACAAAAATTGTCCTCCTTGTGGATCCAGTGTGAAAGCCTTTGCCTTAACAAGACAATTATAAATGTATTTATTTTTATTTAGTTAGTTAGTTTTGGTTTTTGTACTTACTGTGAACTATTCGTCACAAGTTTTTCATCACAACACAGCAGAAGATTTTGGTTCACTTTGAGTCATCAGAGATGGCCAGAAGTAATTCAGTGGTTCGTTGAGTGAATCAGATTCATTCACAATTTGGAAGGCACTAGATGATACTGTCACAGGGTTTTATCACATTGTTTGAAGCAATATTGTAGACATTCAAAAGCCATTAATAGAAACAAACATCATAAAATCACTCAGCTTATTTTGCGGGGTTTGAATCAAGATAGAGTAAAGTAATCATAGATGTTATTAGGTATCTATGTTTGATGCCGGATCCGATTATCGGGAGGGATCAGGTTTGATTTCATCCGCTAATGAAGTCAGTCACTGTAATCACGCTTCTCTAACACTACTTATAGTGAGCTGGATAGCACCTCACATGTTTTTGCCGCTAGCAATTTGCCATTTCTCGCAGAAGCTTGTGTATACATTCAGCTCCATTCTTACCACCCCTCCCCCCATCTTCCCTCCTCATCCAATTTGAACGTAAATCCATTACATTGATTCACGCTGGACTCAGGGCAGCCCTGTTATTCCTCATTTCTCTCTAGCTGAATTGCCCTATTTTTCACCCTCCAACTCGCTGTGCTTGAGTCAACACGTTAAGTGACAACCCCCCTTTCCTCACACTAAATATCTCTCCCTCTTCCTCTGTGTCTTTCTCTGTCTCTGTGCTATTCTTCCATCACTCTGTTCATCCTTTATGAACTGTGCTTTTTTGACTGAGTGGCAGGATTGGAGAGGAGTAAATGTCCTGCATCCGATACATAACACAAACAGGTTGTCTCTTTCCTTCCTTTTGCCATTTCTCGCAGAAGCTTGTGTATACATTCAGCTCCATTCTTACCACCCCTCCCCCCATCTTCCCTCCTCATCCAATTTGAACGTAAATCCATTACATTGATTCACGCTGGACTCAGGGCAGCCCTGTTATTCCTCATTTCTCTCTAGCTGAATTGCCCTATTTTTCACCCTCCAACTCGCTGTGCTTGAGTCAACACGTTAAGTGACAACCCCCCTTTCCTCACACTAAATATCTCTCCCTCTTCCTCTGTGTCTTTCTCTGTCTCTGTGCTATTCTTCCATCACTCTGTTCATCCTTTATGAACTGTGCTTTTTTGACTGAGTGGCAGGATTGGAGAGGAGCCCAGGTCATGAGTAAATGTCCTGCATCCGATACATAACACAAACAGGTTGTCTCTTTCCTTCCTCACTTGTTGTTTATAGCATGTGATCCCTGCTGCTCCTTTCCTACCTCTATTGCTACAGAATGATACACACACAGGAAAGTAGTGGTACTTCAGTGCCAATCAATAAGAAAAAAAAACTTAAAGAGGTTTTAATACTAGTCAATTCAGTATTAGCTGTACTTAGCGGTAGGTTAACGATTCTGCCTTCTTAACATGGAGGATTTCAAACTTTTTAATGCCAAGGACCTCCAATTATGGCAATATCTTTGCGAGGGACCTCTTTCAAAAAATCATGGCAGCTGCATTTGTACTGTGTGAGGAAAAATAAAGCGTGATGTTATGAAGATAGTGTTGTTTCCTAAATAAAATTATTAGCTTATTTATAGTCATTGTTCTAAAGCAAAGGCAAAAATATTAGTTTTAGTGTATCTTGTATAAACATGAAAAGAATCATTTCAATTCAATTAAAATTATGTAGCACTTTTCACCAAAAAGCATAGAAACTAATAATGAAACTAGAAAGCATAATATTTTTTTATTTAGTAAATGTATTACAGTTATTGCAATGAAATTAATTTTTAGTAAACATATTTTAGCCTAAACAACAACTGACAAAACAAATGATTATTATTATTATTATTTATTTTATAATTTTTTTAACAAAAATTGTCCTCCTTGTGGATCCAGTGTGAAAGCCTTTGCCTTAACAAGACAATTACCCTACGTGTTTTAGGACCTACCTGAAAACTAAAAAAGCAATTTATTTCATTTGTAGGCCTATCGTTATTTTTTATTTGTGCTATCATTAGTAATTTCTTTTGTTCTTATTTTATTATTAACTGCCTAACCTCCTTGTCATTTTTTATTCAATTCAATTCTACTGCAACAAAATTACCCAACTGTAAAATAAAAAATACACTGATTGAGCAAAACTTTGTTTAATTACCATTATAACTAGCTATCTCACAATGTTTACATATGAATAAAAGCCTACATTAAAATCTGTCATATAAATTGGTCTTTTCATTAGAAATTAGCCTACTGATTGCCACCATTGATGGACAATTTTTTTTAATAATATTAAAAATATCTGTATGACAGTATATTCTGCAGTTCTTCCCTGCTGTACTGAATATCTATACTTTTCAAAGTATCATATCGAAGTTAGAAATTCAAATATTGTGACAAAATTAATTTTGTAGGGTGCCACAAATTTGTTAAAATTTCCAAAGGGTGCCGTGACTAAAGAAAGGTTGGGAAACACTGGGTTACCTGATGGCTATTGGTTTTGATTACTAGTTATGGATTCTTAAGAGTAAAGAGAACTGTTTTAAGAGTAAAGTTTACTAATGAATTAGTTTGTAAAGCAGTTTAAGCGATTCATTGATAAGAATCAAAATTCAGTTGGCTCAATCAAAGTAGTTTTTAAAATTAATCACAAATTATTGGTGGAAATGTCATTGAAAATTAATTTGTCAATAACTGCAATGTAAATGCAGCCTACAAGAGCTGCCACTCTGCATTATGTTAAACAGTAATATTGACATTTTGATATTTTGGAGAATGTTCAGTTTTGGTGACCATTGACTTTCAATGTATAATAAAAAAAACAGCCATTTTTAAAAAACATTTACTTTTTATTTTTAATTTTTAAATTTTTTTTTTGGTTGAACCATCCATTTAAATAATTACAAAGAATAATTACATAATTACTTGAGTAATGCTTGTAAATTATATGCCAATCCAAAATGTGTCACAGTGTTATTTTGGTATCAGATATGCTATATTAGTTTTTTTTATTTGTTTTTTTTATCTTTTATTTTCACTTTAATTTTTTTTTGTTTTAGTTTTTAATTTACTTTTTTTATTTTTTTATTTTTATTTATTTAGTTTAACTTAATGCACTAATATAACAAACTAAAATAAAAATGAATAAAAAAACTATAGACATTTTTATTTCATTTTATTTCAGTTTAAAATGTATATTTTATTTCAGGTAACAATTTTTTTTTGTACAGTTTTAGTTTTAGTTGCTGTAAATAACCCTAATGTGTCATAAATGTTTCTCTAAATTATTAGTATATCTCAAGGGAAATTTGAGCCTGAAAAACTATGACGGCTTGGAGAAACTGAAATGTATGACCTCCTACATTGTTATATAAAAAAGGTTCTTCCAAGGCTGACACCATGATGTGCCATGTGTCTTTGTTTTCCTATCTGGTGATGCAGACAGGATACAAAGTGAGCTTTGCGTTTTCCTCTTGCTCTTTTTTTTTATTTTTTTTTATTAAAATGGAACAGAGTTACTTGTCAATCACTGAGTATCATCCAGCTTTACTTAAAACCTACATTCAAAGTCAGACAGACATCACTTAGAACCATGTTAGTTTAAATGGTTGTCAAGAGAGTCAAATCTTTTCTTCTGTTTGCGTAGTTGAATGCTCTCCTTATTTTTAAGGAATGACTGCAGTCACAGCCATGTAGAAATGTTGCGCTGTGATTGGCTGTTGCCCACTCGCACACCTGCTGTCCCTCTCGTTTCTCATCCACCCATGCACTCTGTCGTCTTCCAAACAAAGCACAGGACTCAAACTGTTGCACAGATGCACAACTGTTAATCAAAATATTGTGGCTTTCAAACTAATATGTAATTTCCTGGAAGTATGGCACAGAAGTGGTTATACACCACTGGGAAGTCATTTTCAGAGCTGTGTTAGTGAGTTATAATTCTGCAAATCAGCCTCAAAGTCACTGTGAACTTGGAGCTTTCCACCCCAGTCTCAAAATACCCTCAGATATTAGTCATCTCTCTCTCTTTTACTTATGTTCTCTCTCTCACCCCTGATGCCAGTCTCAAAATACCCTCAGATATTAGTCATCTCTCTCTCTTTTACTTACGTTCTTTCTCTCACCCCTGATGCCTCCACTTAACAGTATTACCTCTGGCCACAATGAATGACTGCGGGAACGGCCTTCTCTAATGGATCCAGCCATTCCATCACGGTTATTACAACAAACAAAATATTCATCGTCATCTCCGTTTCTATTGCACTGCAGCTCGCCTTTGCATCAAATCATATCCCGCCAGTAATGCATCATGACACGCGCTCCTTAATGCACTCTTTCTGCGTCAGTAGACTTGGCAGAAATGCTGAAGCGTTGGTACAGGGGCTGGATTTTAATCTTGAAATTGCTCTTTGTCAGAGTGCCACTGAAACCGGCCACAAACGCTAATTAGATCAAGGTGAGGGAGGATGATTCTAGAGGTCTTCATGATAGTTGGGAGATGCGCAGTGTCCGAAAGCATTTTTTTCCATCAGGATAGAGTCACTCAAGCAAGTGGTTTGATTTGAGCATCCTAAAAGTAATAAAATAGATGTATACAATTAAAAAACAATCAAGAAGGAAAATTGTGTGCAATTTTTAATGAGGGCGCTTCTAGCTAGTTATAGTATAGTTGTTTCTGATAGAATTGGAAAACTATATATATTTTTTCTACATGTATATTCTAAGCAATACAAATAATAATAGTAATATTAATAATTATTATTATTACTAATACTGCTATTACTATTTTATATTAGCTTATAAAATAGCTTATAATATCATAGTTGTCTAGTTTTATCAGAAACAACCTTTTTGTAATATTGGACATCTTATTATAAATTATGAAAGAGATGCAATTAAATAAAAATGAAGAAGGAAAATTGCACACATACTTATAGCTGCTTATATGAAGTCATCAAGTATTATAATATGGCTGTTTCTGTGAGTGCATAATTATTATGCAAGTTGATATTGTGATCATTTTTTTCCAAGCACATTTTACCAATTCCAAACCACATCAACCTAATCACATTATTTAATCATTTATAAATGATATATAATTGTTCATGAAGGCTGGAAGTGAAAAACTCCTTATATTCAGGTGTGCATAATTAT
>NW_015626033.1:1988094-1988483 GCF_001515625.1 Sinocyclocheilus rhinocerous | reverse complement strand
TTTCGATCATCGTTTACATGATCGATCATCGCTGTCTACTCGAGTACCTCGAGTACTCGATCACTGTTGCACATCCCTACTTCCTTTATATAAAAAAAGAATCTGTGTGCATCTGCTGCATCTGCTAGTTGTCCTGCAAGGTAAATAACTGTAAAATACCAGCATCAAATGCTGATAATGCTACAATCTGCTACTTGGCTTTACTTGAAAAGCATCTCATTATCTCATTATTCCAAGATCAAGACTCTCTCTGTTAAAATCCGAAATCCTACACACACACACACACACACACACACACACACACACGTTATCTAAATGATCTAAATGGGGACATTACATAGACTTCTATTGTTTTTATATACAGATAGTTATACACTTAACCCACCCCT